>NC_059081.1:75932097-76016257 GCF_020497125.1 Mauremys mutica | reverse complement strand
GACACAGGAGCGGATAGCAGGGTGGCTGACGGAGAGGAGCGATAGCAGGGTGGCTGACTGAGAAGACGGATAGCAGGGTGGCTGACTGAGAAGAGCGGATAGCAGGGTGGCTGACGGAGAGGAGCGGATAGCAGGTTTGCTGGCGGAGAGAGAGAAGCGGATAGCAGGGTGGCTGTAGGAGAGAAGCGGATTTATAGAGGGTGGCTGACGGAGCGGAGGGGATAGCAGATTGGCTGGGTGGAGAGTAGCGGGATAGCAGGGTGGCTGTCGAAGAGGATGCGGATAGTAGGGGTGGCTGGAAGAGAGTGACTGCGGGATAGCAGGGTTGGCTGACGGAGAGGAGCGGATGATAGCAGATTGGTTGACACAGGCGCGGATAGAAGATTGCTCTGATGGATAGGAGAGGATAGCAGATTGGCTGGCGGAGAGTAGCAGATAACAGGGTAGCTTGGCGGAGAGGAGAGAATAGCTGGGTGGATGGCAAAGAGGGGCGGATAGCAGATTGGCTGACGGAGAGGAGCGGATAGCAGATTGGCTGGCAAATAGGAGCGGATCGCAGATCTGGCTGGGAAAGAGGATGCGGAGAGCAGATTGGCTGACAGAGGAGCGGATAGCAGATTGGCTGACAGAAGAGCGGATAGCAGATTGGCTGGCGGAAGAGGACCGGGATAGCAGATTGGATGAGGAGAGGAGCGGATAGCAGGGTGGGCTGGCGTGGAGAGGAGCGGATAGCAGGGTGGCTGGCAAAAGTGGAGCAGATAGCAGATTGGCTGACACAGGAGCGGATAGCAGGGTGGCTGGAGGAGAGGAGAGGATAGGAGGGTGGCTTGCAAAGAGGAGCGGATAGCAGGGGTGTTCCTGGCGAAGAGAGGATGTTGCGGATAGCAGGGTTGGCTGCACGTTTAAGAGGCGCCGGGGATAGACAGAATTGGATGGCAAAGAGGAGCGTGATTAGCAGATTGCCAGGACACAGGAGAGGATAGCAGACTTGAGCTGAAGTGGAGCATGAGAGGATAGCACATTGGCTGGCGGAGAGGAGCGGTAGCAGGGTGGCTGGCGGAGAGGAGCGGATAGCAGGGTGGCTTGCGGAGAGGAGCGGATAGCAGGGTGGCTGGCGGAGAGGAGCGGATAGCAGGGTGGTTGGCAGAGAGGAGTGGATAGCAGAATGGCTGGCAGAGAGGAGCGGATAGCAGGGTGGCTTGCGGAGAGGAGCGTATAGCAGATTGGCTGACACAGGAGCGGATAGCAGATTGGCTGGCGGAGACGAGCGGATAGCAGATTGGCTGGCGGAGAAGAGCGGATAGCAGGGTTGCCGACACAGGGGCGGATGTCAGATTGGCTGGCGGAGAGGAGAGGATTGCAGGGTGGCTGGAGGAGAGGAGCGGATAGCAGATTGGCTGGCAAAGAGGAGCGGATAGCAGATTGGCTGGCAAAGAGGAGCGGATAGCAGATTGGCTGGTGGAGAGGAGCGGATAGAAGGGTGGTTGGCGGAGAGGAGTGGATAGCAGGTTGGCTGGCGGAGAGGAGCGGATAGCAGTGTGGCTGACGGAGAGGAGCGGATAGCAGATTGGTTGACGGGGAGGAGCGGATAGCAGATTGACTGACGCAGGAGCTGATAGCAGATTTGCTGGCAGAGAGGAGCGGATAGCAGATTGGCTCGCAAAGAGGAGTGGATCGCAGATTGGCTGGCAAAGAGGAGCGGATTGCAGATTGGCTGACACAGGAGCAGATAGAAGATTGAATGGCAAAGAGGAGAGGATAGGAGATTGGCTGGGAAAGAGGAGCGGAGAGCAGATTGGCTGACACAGGAGAGGATAGCAGATTGTCTGACGGAGAGGAGCAGATAGCAGATTGGCTGGCGGAGAGGAGCGGATAGTTGGGTGTCTGACGGAGAGGAGCGGATAGCAGGGGGGCTGACGGAGAGGACAGGATCACAGGCCGGCTAGCGGAGGGGAGCAGATAGCAGATTGGCTGACACAGGAGCGGATAGCAGATTGCCTGACACTGAAGAGGATAGCATGGTGCCTGACGGAGAGGAGCGGATAGCAGATTGGCTGACGGAGAGGAGGGGATAGCAGATTGGCTGACACAGGAACGGATAGCAGGGTGGCTGACGGAGAGGAGCGGATAGCAGATTGGCTGACGGAGAGGAGGGGATAGCAGATTGGCTGACACAGGAGCGGATAGCTGATTGGCTGACGGAGAGGTGAGGATAGCAGATTGGCTGACAAAGGGGGAAAGCAGGGTGGCTGGCGGAGAGGAGTGGATAGCAGGGTGGCTGACAGAGAGGAGGGGATAGCAGATTGGCTGACGGAGAGGAGCGGATAGCAGATTGGCTGACACAGGAGCGGATAGCAGATTGGCTGACGGAGAGGAGCGGATAGCAGATTGGCTGGGGGAGAGGAGCGGATACCAGATTGGCTGACACAGGAGCGGATAGCAGGGGGGCTGACGTAGAGGAGCGGATAGCAGGGGGGCTGACGGAGAGGACAGGATAACAGGTTGGCTAGCAGAGGGGAGCAGATAGCAGATTGGCTGACACAGGAGCGGTTAGCAGATTGGTTGACGGAGAGGAGCGGATTGCAGATTGGCTGACGGACAGTAGCGGATAGCAAATAAACTGGCGGAGAGGAGCGGATAACAGAGTGGCTGGCGGAGGGGAGCGAATAGAATGTTGGCTGACACAGGAGCGGATAGCAGATTGTCTGACACAGGAGCGAATAGCAGGGTGGCTGACGGAGAGGAGCATATAGCAGGGTGGCTGACGGAGAGGAGCGGATAGCAGATTGGCTGGTGGAGAGGAGCGGATAGCAGGGTGGCTGGCGGAAAGAAGCGGATAGCAGGGTGGCTGGAGGAGAGGAGCGGGATAGCAGGGTGGCTAACGGAGAGGAGCGGATGGCAGATTGGCTGGTGGAGAGGAGCGTGAGAGCAGGGTGGCTGCCGGAGAGGAGCGGATAGCACATTGGCTGGCGGGACGAGCGGATAGCAGGGTGCCTGGAGGAGAGGAGCGGATAGTAGGGTGTCTGACGGTGAGGAGCGGATAGCAGGGTGGCTCGCGGAGAGGAGCGGATAGCAGGGTGGCTGGAGGAAAGGAGCGGATAGCAGATTGGCTGACACAGTTGCGGACAGCAGATTGGCTGGCGGAGAGGAGCGGATAGCAGTGTGGCAGTCAAAGGGGAGCGGATAGCAGATTGGCTGACACAGGAGCGGACAGCAGATTGGCTGGCGGAGAGGAGCGGATAGCAGGGTGGCTGGCGGAGAGGAGCGGAAAGCAGGGTGGTTGGCAGAGAGGAGCGGATAGCAGGGTGGTTGGCGGAGAGGAGCGGATAGCAGACTGGCTGGCAAAGAGGAGCGGATAGGAGATTGGCTGGCGGAGAGGAGCGGATAGCAGATTGGCTGACATAGCAGAGGATAGTAGATTGGATGGCGGAGAGGAGCGGATAGCAGATTGGCTGGCAGAGTGAGCGGATAGCAGGGTGGCTGGCGGAGAGTTGAGAATAGCATATTGGCTGGTGGAGAGGAGCGGATAGCAGGGTGGTTGGCGGAGAGGAGCGGATAGAAGGGTGGCTGGCGGAGAGGAGCGGATAGCAGGGTGCCTGGCAAAGAGGAAACGGATAGGAGATTGGCTGACACAGGAGCGGATAGCAAATTGGCTGACACAGGAGCGGATAGCAGATTGGCTGACGGAGAAGAGCGGATAGCACATTGGATGGCGGGAGGAGAGGATAGCAGGATGGCTGGCGGAGAGGAGCGGATAGCAGGGTGGCTTGAGGAGAGGAGCGGATAGCAGGGTGGCTGGCGGAGAGGAGAGGGACAGCAGGGTGGTTGGCGGAGAGGAGCGGATAGCAGTTTGGCTGGCGGAGAGGAGCGGATAGCAGGGTGGTTGGCGGAGAGGAGCGGATAGCAGATTGGCTGACACAGGAGCGGATAGCAGATTGGCTGGTGGAGAGAGGCGGATAGAAGGGTGGTTGGTGGAGAGGAGCGGATAGCAGGGTGCCTGACAAAGAGGAACGGATAGCAGATTGGCTGACACAGGAGCGGATAGCAGATTGGCTGGCGGAGAGGAGCGGATAGCAGGATGGCTGGCGGAGAGGAGCAGATACCAGGGTGGCTGACCAAGGAGCGGATAGCAGATTGGCTGGTGGAGAGGAGAGGATAGCAGGGTGGCTGGCGGAGAGGAGCGGATATCAGGGTGGTTGGCAGAGAGGAGCGAATAGCAGGGTTGTTAGAGGAGCGGATAGCAGACTGGCTGGCAAAGAGGAGCGGATAGCAGATTGGCTGGCGGAGAGGACCGGATAGCAGATTGGATGAGTAGAGGAGAGGATAGCAGGGTGGCTGGCAGAGAGAAACGGATGGCAGGGTGCCTGGCGGAGAGGAGTGGATAGCAGGGTGGTTGGCGGAGAGGAGCGGATAGCAGATTGACTGACATTGGAGCAGATAGCAGATTGGCTGGTGGAGACGAGCGGAAGCAGGGTGGCTGGCAGAGAGGAACGGATAGTAGGGTGGCTGACAAAGGAGCGGATAGCAGATTGGCTGGTGGAGAGGAGTGGATAGCAGGGTGGCTGGTGGAGAGGAGCGGATAGCAGGGTGGTTGGCAGACAGCAGCGGATAGCAGGGTGGTTGGCGGAGAGGAGCGGATAGCAGATTGGCTGACGGAGAGGAGCGGATAGAAGATTGGCTGACTGAGAGGAGCGGATAGCAAATTGGCTGGCGGAGAGGAGCTGATATCAAATTGGCTGGTGGAGAGGAGCGGATAGCAGGGTGGTTGGAGGAGAGGAGCGGATTGCAGGGTGGCTGGCGGAGAGGAGCGGATAGCAGATTGGATGGCAAAGAGGAGCGGATAGCACATTGGGTTACACAGGAGCGGATAGCAGATTGGTTGACACAGGAGCGGATAGCAGATTGGCTGACGGAGAAGAGCGGATAGCACATTGGATGGCGTGAGGAGCGGATAGCAGGGTGGCTGGAGGAGAGGAGTGGATAGCAGGGTGGCTGGTGGAGAGGAGTGGATAGCAGATTCGCTGACACAGGAGCGGATAGAAGATTGGCTGGTGGAGAGGAGCGGATAGAAGGGTGTTTGGCGGAGATGAGCGGATAGCAGGGTGGCTGGTGGAGAGGAGCGGATAGCAGGGTGGCTGGCGGAGAGGAGCGGATAGCAGTGTGGCTGACGGAGAGGAGCGGATAGCAGATTGGTTGACGGGGAGGAGCGGATAGCAGATTGACTGACGCAGGAGCTGATAGCAGATTTGCTGGCAGAGAGGAGCGGATAGCAGATTGGTTCGCAAAGAGGAGCGGATCGCAGATTGGCTGGCAAAGAGGAGCGGATAGCAGATTGGCTGACACAGGAGCGGATAGCAGATTGGCTGACACAGGAGCAGATAGAAGATTGGATGGCAAAGAGGAGAGGATAGGAGATTGGCTGGGAAAGAGGAGCGGAGAGCAGATTGGCTGGCAAAGAGGAGCGGATCGCAGATTGGCTGGCAAAGAGGAGCGGATAGCAGATTGGCTGACACAGGAGAGGAGAGCAGATTGTCTGACGGAGAGGAGCGGATAGCAGATTGGCTGGCGGAGAGGAGCGGATAGCCGGGGGCTGACGGAGACGACAGGATCACAGGCTGGCTAGCGGAGGGGAGCAGATAGCAGATTGGCTGACACAGGAGCGGATAGCAGATTGCCTGACACAGAAGAGGATAGCATGGTGCCTGACGGAGAGGAGCGGATAGCAGATTGGCTGACGGAGAGGAGCGGATAGCAGATTGGCTGACACAGGAGCGGATAGCAGGGTGCCTGATGGAGAGGAGCAGATAGCAGGGTGGCTGAAGGAGAGTAGCGGATAGCAGGATGGCTGGCGGAGAGGAGCGGATAGCAGGGTAGCTGGTGGACAGGAGCGGATAGCAGATTGACTGGCGGAGAGGAGCGGATAGCAGATTGACTGACGGAAAGTCACGGATAGCAGATTGGCTGGCGGAGAGGAGCAGGGTGGCTGACGGAGAGGAGCGGATAGCAGGGTGGCTGTCAAAGAGGAGCGAATAGCAGTTTAGCTGTCAAACAGGAGCGGATAGCAGATTGGCTGACACAGGAGCGGATAGCAGATTGGCTGACGGAGAGGAGCGGATAGCAGGGTTGCTGACGGAAAGGAGAGAATAGCAGGGGGCTGACGGAGAGGAGCGGCAAATAGGGTGGCTGCCGGAGGGGAGCGAATACCAGTTTGGCTGACACAGGAGCGGATAGCAGATTGGCTGACACAGGAGCGGATAGCAGGGTGGCGGACGGAGAGGAGCGGAAAGCAGATTGGCTGACGGAGATGAGGGGATAGCAGATTGGCTGACAAAGGAGCAGATAGGAGATTGGCTGACACTGGAGTGGATAGCAGATTGGCTGACGGAGAGGAGCGGATAGCAGGGTGGTTGACCAAGAGGAGTCGATAGCAGATTGGCTGACGGAGAGGAGCGGATAGCAGGGTGGCTGACGGAGAGGAGCGGATAGCAGATTGACTGGCGAAGAGGAGCGGAGAGCAGGTTGGCTGACGGAGAAGAGCGGATAGCAGATTGGCTGACGGAGAGGAGCGGATAGCCGGGTGGCTGACGGAGAGGAGCGGATAGCAGATTGGCTGACGGAGAGGAGGGGATAGCAGATTGGCTGACACAGGAGCGGATAGCAGGGTGGCTGACGGAGAGGAGCGGATAGCAGATTGGCTGACGGAGAGGAGGGGATAGCAGATTGGCTGACACAGGAGCGGATAGCTGATTGGCTGACGGAGAGGAGAGGATAGCAGACTGGCTGACAAAGGGGGAAAGCAGGGTGGGTGGCGGAGAGGAGTGGATAGCAGGGTGGTTGACAGAGAGGAGGGGATAGCAGATTGGCTGACGGAGAGGAGCGGATAGCAGATTGGCTGACACAGGAGCGGATAGCAGATTGGCTGACGGAGCAGAGCGGATAGCAGATTGGCTGACACAGGAGCGGATAGCAGGGTGCCTGATGGAGAGGAGTAGATAGCAGGGTGGCTGTAGGAGAGTAGCGGATAGCAGGATGGCTGGCGAGGAGGAGCGGATAGCAGGGTAGCTGGTGGACAGGAGCGGATAGCAGATTGACTGGCGGAGAGGAGCGGATAGCAGATTGACTGACGGAAAGTCACGGATAGCAGATTGGCTGGCGGAGAGGAGCAGGGTGGCTGACGGAGAGGAGCGGATAGCAGGGTGGCTGTCAAAGAGGAGCGGATAGCAGTTTAGCTGTCAAACAGGAGCGGATAGCAGATTGGCTGACACAGGAGCGGATAGCAGATTGGCTGACGGAGAGGAGCGGATAGCAGATTGGGTGGCGGAGAGGAGCGGATAGCAGGGTTGCTGACGGAAAGGAGAGAATAGCAGGGGGGCTGACGGAGAGGAGCGGCTAATAGGGTGGCTGCCGGAGGGGAGCGAATACCAGTTTGGCTGGCACAGGAGCGGATAGCAGATTGGCTGACACAGGAGCGGATAGCAGGGTGGCGGACGGAGAGGAGCGGAAAGCAGATTGGCTGACGGAGATGAGGGGATAGCAGATTGGCTGACAAAGGAGCAGATAGGAGATTGGCTGACACTGGAGTGGATAGCAGATTGGCTGACGGAGAGGAGCGGATAGCAGGGTGGCTGACGGAGAGGAGCGGATAGCAGATTGACTGGCGAAGAGGAGCGGAGAGCAGGTTGGCTGACGGAGAGGAGGGGATAGCAGATTGGCTGACACAGGAGCGGATAGCAGGGTGGCTGACGGAGAGGAGCGGATAGCAGATTGGCTGACGGAGAGGAGGGGATAGCAGATTGGCTCACACAGGAGCGGATAGCTGATTGGCTGACGGAGAGGAGAGGATAGCAGATTGGCTGACAAAGGGGGAAAGCAGGGTGGGTGGCGGAGAGGAGTGGATAGCAGGGTGGCTGACAGAGAGGAGGGGATAGCAGATTGGCTGACGGAGAGGAGCGGATAGCAGATTGGCTGACACAGGAGCGGATAGCAGATTGGCTGACGGAGAGGAGCGGATACCAGATTGGCTGACACAGGAGCTGATAGCAGGGTGGCTGACGGAGAGGAGCGGATAGCAGGGTGGCTGGCGGAGAGGAGCGGATAGCAGATTGGCTGGTAAATAGGAGAGGATAGCAAACTGGCTGGCGGAGAGGATCGGATAGCAGGGTGGCTGACGGAGAGGAGCGGATAGCAGGGTGGCTGGCAAAGAGGAGCGGATAGCAGATTGGCTGACACAGGAGCGGATAGCAGATTGGCTGACACAGGAGCGGATAGCAGGGTGGCTGAAGGAGAGGGGTGGATAGCAGATTGGCTGACGGAGAGGAGCGGATAGCAGGGTGGCTGACGGAGAGGAGCGGATAGCAGGGTGGCTGGCGGAGAGAAGAGAATAGCAGATTGACTGGCGGAGAGGAGTGGATAGCAGGTTGGCTGACGGAGAGGAGCGGATAGCAGGGTGGCTGACAGAGAGGAGCGGATAGCAGGGTGGCTGACGGAGAGGAGAGGATAGCAGGGTGGCTGACACTGGAGCGCATAGCAGATTGGCTGACGGAGAGGAGCGGATAGCAGATTAACTGGCGGAGAGGAGCGGATAACAGGGTGGATGGTGGAGAGCAGCGAATAACTGATTTGCTGGTGGAGAGGAGCGGACAGCAGATTGGCTGACAGAGAGGAGAGGATAGCAGATTGGCTGATGGAGAGGAGCGGATAGCAGTGTGGCTGACGGAGAGGAGCGGATAGCAGATTCGTTGACGGGGAGGAGCGGATAGCAGATTGGTTGACGGGGAGGAGCGGATAGCAGATTGGCTGGCAGAGAGGAGCGGATAGTAGGGTGGCTGACGGAGAGGAGCGGATAGCAGGGTGGCTGACACAGGGGCGGATAGCAGATTGGCTGACACGGGAGCGGATAGGAGGGTGACTGGCGGAGAGGAGCGGATAGCAGATTGGCTGATGGACAGGAGCGGATAGCACATTGTCTGGCGGAGAGGAGCGGATAGCAGGGTGGCTGGTTGAGAGGAGCGGATAGCAGGGTGGCTGGCGGAGAGGAGTGGATAGCAGGGTGGCTTGCGTATAGGAGCGGATAGCAGGGTGGCTGGCGGCAGGAGCGGATAGCAGGGTGGTTGGCGGAGAGAAGCAGATAGCAGATTGGATGACACAGGAACGGATAGCAGATTGGCTGACGGAGAGGAGCGGATAGCACATTGGCTGACGGAGAGGAGCTGATAGCAGGGTGGCTGGCGGAGAGGAGCGGATAGCAGGGTGGCTGGCGGAGAGGAGTGGATAGCAGGGTGGCTTGCGGAGAAGAGCGGATAGCAGGGTGGCTGGCGGCAGGAGCGGATAGCAGGGTGGTTGGCGAAGAGAAAAGCAGATAGCAGATTGGCTGACACAGGAAAGGATAGCAGATTGGCTGGCGGAGACGAGCGGATAGCAGATTGGCTGGCGGAGACGAGCGGATAGCAGGGTGGCTGACACAGGGGCGGATGGCAGATTGGCTGAGGAGAGGAGCAGATAGCAGATTGGCTGGAGGAGAGGAGCGGATAGCAGATTGGCTGGAGGAGAGGAGCAGATAGCAGGGTGGATGGCGGAGAGGAGCGGATAGCAGGGTGGCTGGCGGAGAGGAGTGGATTGCAGGGTGGCTGGCGGAGAGGAGCGTATTGCAGATTGGCTTGAGGAGAGCAGCGGATAGCAGGGTGGCTGGCCGAGATGAGCGGATTGCAGGGTGGCTGGCGGAGAGGAGCGGATAGCAGATTGGCTGGGAAAGAGGAGCGGATAGTAGATTGGAAGACACAGGAGCGGATAGCAGATTGGCTGGCGGAGAGGAGCGGATAGCAGATTGGTTGGAGTAGAGGAGCGGATAGCAGGGTGGCTGGCGGAGAGTAGCGGATAGCAGATTGGATGGCAAAGAGGAGCGGATAGCAGATTGGCTGACACAGGAGCGGATAGGAGATTGGCTGGCGTAGAGGAGCGGATAGCAGATTGGCTGGCGGAGAGGAGCATATAGCAGTTTGGCTGGCGGAGAAGAGCATATAGTGGATTGGCTGACACAGGAGCAGATAGCAGGGTGGCTGGCAGAGAGGAGCGGATAGCAGGGTGGATGGCAGAGAGGAGCGGATAGCAGGGTGGCTGGCGGAGAGGAGCGGATAGCAGGGTGGCTTGCGGAGAGGAGCGGATAGCAGGGTGGCTGACACAGGAGCGGATAGCAGATTGACACAGGAGCGGATAGCAGATTGGCTGACGGAGAGGAGCGCATAGCAGGGTGGCTGGCGGAAAGGAGAGGATAGCAGGGTGGCTGGTGGAGAGGAGCGGATAGCAGACTGGCTGGCAAAGAGGAGCAGGTAGCAGATTGGCTGACGGAGAGGAGCGGATAGCACATTGGCTGGCGGAGAGGAGCCGATAGCAGGGTGGCTGGCGGAGAGGAACGGATAGCAGGGTTGCTGGCGGAGAGGAGTGGATAGCAGGGTGGCTTGCAGAGAGGAGCGGATAGCAGGGTGGCTGACACAGGGGCGGATGGTAGATTGGCTTAGGAGAGGAGCGGATAGCAGATTCGCTGGCGGAGAGGAGCGGATAGCAGGGTGGCTGGCGGAGAGGCGCAGATTGCAGGGTGGCTGGCGGAGAGGAGCGGATTGCAGGGTGGCTGGAGGAGAGGAGCGGATAGCAGATTGGCTGACACAGGAGCGGATAGCAGATTGGCTGGTGGAGAGGAGCAGATAGCAGGGTAGCTGGCGGAGAGTAGCGGATAGCAGATTGGATGGCAAAGAGGAGCAGATAGTAGATTGGGTTACACAGGAGCGGATAGCATATTGGCTGACACAGGAGCTGATAGCAGGGTGGCTGGCGGAGAGGAGCGGATAGCACATTGGCTGGCGGAAGGAGCGGATAGCAGGGTGGATGGCGGAGAGGAGCGGATAGCAGGGTGGCTGGAGGAGAGGGGCGGATAGCAGATTGGCTGACACAGGACAGGATAGCAGATTGGCTGGTGCAGAGGAGCGGATAGCAGGGTGGCTGGCAGAGAGGAGCATATAGCATATTGGCTGACACAGGAGCGGATAGCAGATTGGCTGGCGGAGAGGAGAGGATAGCAGGTTGGCTGGCGGAGAGGAGCGGATAGCAGTGTGGCTGTCAAAGGGGAGCGGATAGCAGATTGGCTGACACAGGAGCGGATAGCAGATTGTCTGGTGGAGAGGAGCTGATAGTAGGGTGGCTGGCGGAGAGGAGAGGATAGCAGGGTGGTTGGCAGAGAGGAGCGGATAGCAGGGTGGTTGGCGGAGAGGAGCGGATAGCAGACTGGCTGGCAAAGAGGAGCGGATAGCAGATTGGCTGGCGGAGAGGAGCTGATAGCAGATTGGCTGGCTGAGAGGAGCGGATAGCAGATTGGCTGGCGGAGAGGAGCGGATAGCAGGGTGGCTGGCAAAGAGGAACGGATAGCAGATTGGATGACACAGGAGCGTATAGCAGTGTGGCTGGCGGAGAGGAGCGTATAGCAGGGTTGCTGGCGGAGAGGAGCGGATAGCAGATTGGCTGACACAGCAGCGGAAAGCTGATTGGCTGGCGGAGAGGAGCGGATAGCAGATTGGCTGGCAGAGGAGCGGATTGCAGTTTGGCTGACACAGGTGCGGATAGAAGATTTGCTGACTGAGAGGAGTGGATAGCAAATTGGCTGGTGGAGAGGAGCGGATAGCAGGGTGGTTGGCAAAGAGGAGCGGATTGCAGGGTGGCTGGCGGAGAGGAGCGGATAGCAGATTGGATGGCAAAGAGGAGCGGATAGCAGATTGGGTTAAACAGGAGCGGATAGCAGATTGGCTGACACAGGAGCGGATAGCAGATTGGCTGAGGTAGAGGAGCGGATAGCACATTGGATGCAGAGAGGAGCGGATAGAAGGGTGGTTGGCGGAGAGGAGCGGATAGCAGGGTTGCTGGCGGAGAGGAGCGGATAGCAGGGTGGCTGGCAAAGAGGAGCGGAGAGCAGATTAGCTGACACAGGAGCGGATAGCAGAATGGCTGGCGGAGAGGAGCAGATAGCAGGGTGGCTGGCGGAGAGGAGCGGATAGCAGGGTGGCTGGCGGAGAGGAACGGATAGCAGGGTTGTTAGAGGATCGGATAGCAGACTGGCTGGCAAAGAGGAGCGGATAGCAGATTGGCTGGCGGAGAGGAGCGGATAGCAGATTGGATGAGAAGAGGAGCGGATAGCAGGTTGGCTGGCAGATAGAAACGGATAGCAGGGTGCCTTGCGGAGAGGAGCGGATAGCAGGGTGGTTGACGGAGAGGAGCGGATAGCAGATTGACTGACATAGGAGCAGATAGCAGATTGGCTGGTGGAGACGAGCGGATAGCAGGGTGACTGGCAGAGAGGAACGGATAGTAGGGTGGCTGACACAGGAGCGGATAGCAGATTGGCTGGTGGAGAGGAGAGGATAGCAGGGTGGCTGGCGGAGAGGAGCGGATAGCAGATTGACTGACATAGGAGCAGATAGCAGATTGGCTGGTGGAGACGAGCGGATAGCATGGTGGCTGGAGGAGAGGAGCGGATAGAAGGGTGGCTGACACAGGAGCGGATAGCAGATTGGCTGGTGGAGAGGAGAGGATAGCAGGGTGGCTGGCGGAGAGGAGCGGATAGCAGGGTGGTTGGTGGAGAGGAGCGGATAGCAGATTGGCTGACGGACAGGAGCGGATAGCACATTGTCTGGCGGAGAGGAGCGGATAGCAGGGTGGCTGGTTGAGAGGAGCGGATAGCAGGGTTGCTGGCGGAGAGGAGTGGATAGCAGTGTGGCTTGCGTATAGGAGCGGATAGCAGGGTGGCTGGCGGCAGGAGCGGATAGCAGGGTGGTTGGCGGAGAGAAGCAGATAGCAGATTGGCTGACACAGGAACGGATAGCAGATTGGCTGACGGAGAGGAGCGGATAGCACATTGGCTGACGGAGAGGAGCTGATAGCAGGGTGGCTGGCGGAGAGGAGCGGATAGCAGGGTGGCTGGCGGCAGAAGCGGATAGCAGGGTGGTTGGCGGAGAGAAGCAGATAGCAGATTGGCTGACACAGGAAAGGATAGCAGATTGGCTGGCGGAGACGAGCGGATAGCAGATTGGCTGGCGGAGACGAGCGGATAGCAGGGTGGCTGACACAGGGGCGGATGGCAGATTGGCTGAGGAGAGGAGCAGATAGCAGATTGGCTGGAGGAGAGGAGCGGATAGCAGATTGGCTGGAGGAGAGGAGCAGATAGCAGGGTGGCTGGCGGAGAGGAGTGGATTGCAGGATGGCTGGCGGAGAGGAGCGGATTGCTGTGTGGCTGGCGGAGAGGAGCGGATAGCAGATTGGCTTGAAGAGAGCTGCGGATAGCAGGGTGGCTGGGCGAGATGAGCGGATTGCAGGGTGGCTGGCGGAGAGGAGCGGATAGCAGATTGGCTGGGAAAGAGGAGCGGATAGTAGATTGGAAGACACAGGAGCGGATAGCAGATTGACTGGCGGAGAGGAGCGGATAGCAGATTGGTTGGAGTAGAGGAGCGGATAGCAGGGTGGCTGGCGGAGAGTAGCGGATAGCAGATTGGATGGCAAAGAGGAGCGGATAGCAGATTGGCTGACACAGGAGCGGATAGCAGATTGGCTGGCGCAGAGGAGCGGATAGCAGATTGGCTGGCGGAGAGGAGCATATAGCAGTTTGGCTGGCGGAGAAGAGCATATAGCGGATTGGCTGACACAGGAGCAGATAGCAGGGTGGCTGGCAGAGAGGAGCGGATAACAGGGTGGCTGGCGGAGAGGAGCGGATAGCAGGGTGGCTGGCGGAGAGGAGCGGATAGCAGGGTGGCTTGCGGAGAGGAGCGGATAGCAGGGTGGCTGACACAGGAGCGGATAGCAGATTGGATGACACAGGAGCGTATAGCAGTGTCGCTGGCGGAGAGGAGCGGATAGCAGGGTTGCTGGCGGAGAGGAGCGGATAGCAGATTGGCTGACACAGCAGCGGAAAGCTGATTGGCTGGCGGAGAGGAGCGGATAGCAGATTGGCTGGCAGAGAGGAGCGGATTGCAGTTTGGCTGACACAGGAGCGGATAGAAGATTTGCTGACTGAGAGGAGTGGATAGCAAATTGGCTGGTGGAGAGGAGCGGATAGCAGGGTGGTTGGCAAAGAGGAGCGGATTTCAGGGTGGCTGGCGGAGAGGAGCGGATAGCAGATTGGATGGCAAAGAGGAGCGGATAGCAGATTGGGTTAAACAGGAGCGGATAGCAGATTGGCTGACACAGGAGCGGATAGCAGATTGGCTGAGGTAGAGGAGCGGATAGCACATTGGATGGCAGAGAGGAGCGGATAGAAGGGTGGTTGGCGGAGAGGAGCGGATAGCAGGGTTGCTGGCGGAGAGGAGCGGATAGCAGGGTGGCTGGCAAAGAGGAGCGGAGAGCAGATTAGCTGACACAGGAGCGGATAGCAGAATGGCTGGCGGAGAGGAGCAGATAGCAGGGTGGCTGGCGGAGAGGAGCGGATAGCAGGGTGGCTGGCGGAGAGGAACGGATAGCAGGGTTGTTAGAGGATCGGATAGCAGACTGGCTGGCAAAGAGGAGCGGATTGCAGATTGGCTGGTGGAGAGGAGCGGATAGCAGATTGGATGAGAAGAGGAGCGGATAGCAGGTTGGCTGGCAGATAGAAATGGATAGCAGGGTGCCTTGCGGAGAGGAGCGGATAGCAGGGTGGTTGACGGAGAAGAGCGGATAGCAGATTGACTGACATAGGAGCAGATAGCAGATTGGCTGGTGGAGACGAGCGGATAGCAGGGTGACTGGCAGAGAGGAACGGATAGTAGGGTGGCTGACACAGGAGCGGATAGCAGATTGGGTGGTTGAGAGGAGCGGATAGCAGGGTGGCTGGTGGAGAGGAGCGGATAGCAGGGTGGTTGGCAGACGGGAGCGGATAGCAGATTGGCTGACGGAGAGGAGCGAATAGAATATTGGCTGACTGAGAGGAGCGGATAGCAAATCTGGTTGGCGGAGAGGAGCGGATAGCAGATTGTCTGACACAGGAGCGGATAGCAGATTCACTGACACAGGAGAGGATAGCAGGGTGGCTGGCGGAGAGGAGCGGATAGCAGGGTGGTTGGTGGAGAGGAGCGGATCGCAGATTGGCTGGCGGAGAGGAGCGGATAGCAAATTGGCTGCCGGAGAGGAGCGGATAGCAGTGTGGTTGGCGGAGGGGAGTGGATAGCAGATTGGCTGGCGGAGATGAGCGGATAGCAGGGTGGTTGGCAGAGAGGAGAAGATAGCAGATTGGCTGACACTGGAGCGGAGAGCAGGATGGCTGGCGGAGAGGAGCGGATAGCAGAGTGGCTGGCGGAGAGGAGCGGATAGCAGGGTGTCTGACACAGGAGCGGATAGCAGATTGACACAGGAGCGGATAGCAGGGTGGCTGGTGGAGAGGAGAGGATTGCAGGGTGGCTGGCGGAGAGGAGCAGATAGCAGATTGGCTGACACAGGAGCGGATAGCAGATTGGGTGGCGGAGAGGAGCGTTATAGCAGGGTGGCTGGCGGAGAGGAGCGGATAGCAGATTGGCTGACACAGGAGCGGATAGCAGATTCACTGACACAGGAGAGGACAGCAGGGTGGCTGGCGGAGAGAAGCGGATAGCAGGGTGGCTGGCGGAGAGGAGCGTATAGCAGGGTGGCGGGCGGAGAGGAGCGGATAGCAGATTGGCTGGCGGAGAGGGAGCGGATAGCAAATTGGCTGGTGGAGAGGAGCGGATAGCAGGGTGGCTGGCGGAGAATTGGGGATAGCAGATTGGATGGCAAAGAGGAGCGGATAGCAGATAGGGTTACACAGGAGCAGATAGCAGATTGGCTGACACAGGAGCCGATAGCAGATTGGCTGGCGGAGAGGAGCGGATAGCAGATTGGCTGACACTGGAGCGGATAGCAGATTGACTGACACAGGAGAGGATAGCAGGGTGGCTGGTGAAGAGGAGCGGATAGCAGGGTGGCTGGCGGAGAGGAGCGGATAGCAGGGTGGCTGGCGGAGAGGAGCGGATAGCAGATTGGCTGGCGGAGAGGAGCGGATAGCAAATTGGCTGGCGGAGAGGAGCGGATAGCAGTGTGGTTGGCAGAGGGGAGCGGATAGCAGATTGGCTGGTGGAGATGAGCGGATCGCAGGGTGGTTGGCAGAGAGTAGCGGATAGCAGAATGGCTGACACTGGAGCGGATAGGAGATTGGCTGGTGGAGAGGATCGGATAGAAGGGTGGCTGGCGGAGAGTAGAGTATAGCATGGTGTCTGACACAGGAGCGGATAGCAGATTGACACAGGAGCGTTTAGCAGGGTGGCTGGTGGAGAGGAGCGGATTGCAAGGTGGCTGGCGGAGAGGAGCAGATAGCAGATTGGCTGACACAGGAGCGGATAGCAGATTGGCTGACGGAGAGGAGCGGATAGCAGATTTGCTGGCGGAGAGGAGCGGATAGCAGATTGGCTGGAGGAGAGGAGCGGATAGCAGGGTGGCTGGCGAAGAGGAGCGTATAGCAGATTGGCTGACACAGGAGCGGATAGCAGATTGGCTGGTGGAGAGGAGCGGATAGCAGGGTGGCTGGTGGAGAGGAGCAGATAGCAGGGTGGCTGACACAGGAGCGGATAGCAGATTGGCTGGAGGAGATGAGCGGATAGCAGGGTGGCTGATACAGGAGCGGATAGCAGATTGGCTGGTGGAGAGGAGCGGATAGAAGATTGGCTGACACTGGAGTGGATAGCAGATTGATTGACACAGGAGCGGATAGCAGGGTGGCTAGTAGAGAGGAGCGGATTGCAGGGTGGCTGACGGAGAGGAGCAGATAGCACATTGGCTGGCGGAGAGGAGCGGATAGCAGGGTGGCTTGCGGAGAGGAGCTGATAGCAGATTGGCTGACACAGGAGCGGATAGCAGATTGGCTGGCGGAGGGGAGCAGATAGCAGGGTGGTTGGCGGAGAGGAGCGGATAGCAAGGTGGCTGGCAGAGAGGAGCGGATAGCAGGGTGGTTGTCAAAGAGGAGCGGATAGCAGATTGGCTGACACAGGAGCGGATAGCAGATTGGCTGGCGGAGAGGAGCGGATAGCAGGGTGGCTGACACAGGAGCGCATAGCAGGGTGGTTGTCGGAGTGGAACGGATAGCAGGGTGGTTGGCGGAGAGGAGCGGATAGCAGGATGGCTGGCGGAGAGGAGCGGATTGCAGGGTGGCTGGCGGAGAGGAGCGGATAGAAGATTGTCTGGCAAAGAGGAGCGGATAGCAGGGTGGCTGACACAGAGGAGCGGATAGCAGGGTGGCTAGTGGAGAGGAGCGGATAGCAGATTGGTCCGTTGAGCGGAGCGGATAGCAGGGTGGCTGGCGGAGAGGAGCGGATAGAAGAGTGGCTGGCGGAGAGGAGCGGATAGAAGGGTGGCTGACACAGAGGAGCGGATAGCAGAGTGACTGACGGAGAGGAGCGGATATCAGAGAGGCTGACGCAGAGGAGCGGATAGCACAGTGGCTGGCGAAGAGGAGCGGATAGCAGGGTGGCTGACGGAGAGGAGCGGATAGCAGGGTGGCTGATGGAGAGGAACGGATAGCAGAGTGGCTAGCAGAGAGGAGCGGATAGCAGAGTGGCTGACGCAGAGGAGAGGATAGCAGAGTGGCTGGCGGAGAGGAGCGGATAGTAGGGTGGCTGACACAGAGGAGAGGATAGCACAGTGGCTGACACAGAGGAGAGGATAACAGAGTGGATGACGGAGAGGAGCGGATAGCAGGGTAGCTGGCGGAGAGGAGCGGATAGCATGGTGGATGGCGGAGAGGAGCGGATAGCAGAGTGGCTGGCGGAGAGGAGCGGATAGCAGAGAGGCTGACACAGAGGAGCGGATAGCAGGGTGGCTGGCAGAGTGGAGCGGATAGCAGGGTGGATAACGGAGAAGAGCGGATAGCAGGGTGGCTGATGGAGAGGAGCGGATAGCTGGGTGGCTGACGGAGAGGAGCGGATAGCAGGGTGGCTGACACAGCGGAGCGGATATCAGAGTGGCTGACGCAGAGGAGCGTATACCAGGTTGCCTGACACAGAGGAGCGGATAGCAGGGTGGCTGACTGAGAGGAGCGAATAGCAGAGTGGCTGACTGAGAGAAGCGGATAGCAGGGTGGCTGACTGAGAGAAGAGGATAGCAGGGTGGCTGACGGTGAGGAGCGGATAGCAGGTTGGCTGACACAGGAGCGGATAGCAGATTGGCTGGTGGAGAGGAGCGGATAGCAGGGTGGCTGGCGGAGAGGAGCTGATAGCAGGGTGGTTGGCGGAGAGGAGCGGATAGCAGGGTGGCTGGCGGAGAGGAGCGTATAGCAGATTGGCTGACACAGGAGCGGATAGCAGATTGGCTGACACAGGAGCGGATAGCAGATTGGCTGGCGGAGAGGAGCGGATAGCAGATTGGCTGGCGGAGAGGAGCGGATAGCAGGGTGGCTGACACAGGGGCGGATGGCAGATTGGCTGAGGAGAGAAGCAAATAGCAGGGTGGCTGGCGGAGAGGAGCGGATTGAAGGGTGGCTGGTGGAGAGTAGCAGATAGCAGATTGGATGGCAAAGAGGAGCGGATAGCAGATTGGGTTACACAGGAGCGGATAGCAGATTGGCTGACACAGGAGCGGATAGCACATTGGCTGGCGGAGAGGAGAGGATAGCAGGGTGGCTGGCGGAGAGGAGCGGATAGCAGGGTGGCTGGCAAAGAGGAGCGGATAGAAGATTGGCTGACACAGGAGCGGATAGCAGATTGGCTGGCAGAGAGGAGCGGATAGCAGATTGGCTGGCGGAGAGGAGCGGATAGCACATTGGCTGATGGAGAGGAGCGGATAACACATTGGCTGTGGGAGAGGAGCGGATAGCAGGGTGGCTGGGGGAGAGTAGCGGATAGCAGGGTGGCTGACACAGGAGCGGATAGCAGATTGGCTGGTGGAAAGGAGCGGATAGCAGGGTGGCTGGTGGAGAGGAGCAGATAGCAGATTGGCTGGCAAAGAGGAGCGGATAGCAGATTGGCTGACACAGGAGCGGATAGCAGGGTGGATGGCGGAGAGGTGCGGATAGCAGATTGGCTGGCGGAGAGGAGCGGATAGCAGATTGGCTGGCGGAGAGGAGCGGATAGCAGATTGGCTGACACAGGAGCGCATAGCAGGGTGGTTGGCGGAGTGGAACGGATAGCAGGGTGGTGGGCGGAGAGGAGCGGATAGCAGGGTGGCTGACGCAGAGGAGCGGATAGCAGGGTGGCTGACGGAGTGGAGCGCATAGCAGAGTGGCTGACAGAGGAGCGGATAGCAGGGTGGCTGGCGGAGAGGAGCGGATAGCAGGGTGGCTGACGCAGAGGAGCGGATAGCAGGGTGGCTGACACAAAGGTGCGGATAGCAGAGTGGCTGACGGAGAGGAGCGCATAGCAGAGAGGCTGACGCAGAGGAGCGGATAGCAGGGTGGCTGGCGGAGAGGAGCGGACGGCAGAGTGGCTGGCGGAGAGGAGCGGACAGCAGGGTGGGTGACGGAGAGGAGCGAATAGCAGAGTGGCTAGCGGAGAGGAGCGGATAGCAGAGTGGCTGGCGGAGAGGAGCGGATAGCAGAGTGGCTGGCGGAGAGGAGAGGATTGCACGGTGGCTGACACAGATGAGAGGATAGCAGAGTGGCTGACACAGAGGAGCGGATAGCAGGGTGGCTGACAAAGAGGAGCGGATAGTAGGGTGGCTGGCGGAGAGGAGCGGATAGCAGGGTGGTTGGCGGAGAGGAGCGGAGAGCAGGGTGACTGACGGAGAGGAGCGGATAGCAGAGTGGCTGGCGGAGAGGAGCGGATAGAAGAGTGGCTGACACAGAGGAGCGGATAGTAGGGTGGCTGGCGGAGAGGAGCGGATAGCAGAGTGGCTGGCGGAGAGGAGCGGATAGCAGAGAGGCTGACACAGAGGAGCGGATAGCAGGGTGGTTGGCAGAGAGAAGCGGATAGCAGGGTGGCTGATGGATAAGAGCGGACAGCAGGGTGGTTGGCGGAGAGGAGCGGATAGCAGATTGGCTGGCGGAGAGGAGCGGATAGCAGGGTGGCTGGCGGAGAGGAGCGGATAGCAGGGTGGCTGACAGAGGAGCGGATAGCAGATTGGCTGGGGGAGAGAAGCGGATAGCAGGATGGCTGGCAGAGAGTAGCGGATAGCAGATTGGCTGGCGGAGAGGGGTGGATAGCAGATTGGGTGACACAGGAGCGGATAGCAGATTGGCTGGTGGAGAGGGGCGGATAGCAGGGTGGCTGGTGGAGAGGAGCGGATAGCAGGGTGGTTGGCAGAAAGGAGCGGATAGCAGGGTGGGTGGAGGAGAGGTTCGTATAGCAGGGTGCCTGGCGGAGAGGAAAGGATAGCAGGGTGGCTGGCAAAGAGGAGCGAATAGCAGGGTGGCTTGGGGAGAGGAGCGGATAGCAGGGTGGCTGACGGAGTGGAGCGCATAGCAGAGTGGCTGACGGAGAGGAGCGGATAGCAGGGTGGCTGACGGAGAGGAGCGGATAGCAGGGTGGCTGACGCAGAGGAGCGGATAGCAGGGTGGCTGACACAGAGGAGTGGATAGCAGAGTGGCTGACCCAGAGGAGCGGAAAGCAGAGAGGCTGACGCAGAGGAGCGGATAGCAGGGTGGCTGGCGGAAAGGAGCGGATAGCAGTGTGGGTGACGGAGAGGAGCGGATAGCAGAGTGGCTGGCGGAGAGGAGCGGATAGCACGGTGGCTGAAACAGAGGAGCGGATACCAGAGTGGATGACGGAGAGGAGCGGATAGCAGGGTGGCTGGCGGAGAGGAGCGAATAGCAGGGTGGCTGACCTAGAGGAGCGGATAGCAGAGTGGTTGGCGGAGAGGAACGGATAGCAGAGTGGCTGACACAGCAGCGGATAGCAGGATGGGTGGCAGAGAGGAGCGGATAGTAGGGCGGCTGGCGGAGAGGAGCGGATAGCAGGGTGGCAGACACAGGAGCGGATAGCAGATTGACTGGTGGAGAGGAGCGGATAGCAGGGTGGTTGGCAGATAGGAGCGGATAGCAGGGTGGTTGGCGGAGAGGAGCGGATAGCAGATTGGCTGACACAGGAGCGGATAGCAGATTGGCTGGCGGAGGGGAGCGGATAGCATGGTGGTTGGCGGAGAGGAGCGGTTAACAGGGTGGCTGGCGTAGAGGAGCGGATAGCAGGGTGGCTGGCAAAGAGGAGCGGATAGCAGATCGGCTGACACAGAGGAGCGGATACCAGAGTGGATGACTGAGAGGAGCGGATAGTAGGGTTGCTGGCAGAGAGGAGCGGATAGCAGGGTGGCTGACGGAGAGGAGCGGATAGCAGAGTGGCTGGCGGAGAGGATCGGATAGCAGAGTGGCTGACATAGAGGAGAGGATAGCAGGGTGGCTGACACAGAGGAGCGGATAGCAGGGTGGCTGACACAGAGGAGCGGATAGCAGGGTGGCTGACACAGAGGAGCGGATAGCAGGGTGGCTGGCGGACAGGAGCGGATAGCAGAGTGGCTGGCGGACAGGAGCGGATAGCAGAGAGGCTAACACAGAGGAGCGGGTAGTAGGATGGCTGGCAGAGAGGAGCGGATAGCAGAGTGGCTGACGGAGAGGAGTGGATAGCAGAGAGGCTGACGCAGAGGAGCGGATAGCAGGGTGCCTGACACAAAGGAGCGGATAGCAGGGTGGCTGACTGAGAGGAGCGGATAGCAGGGTGGCTCACGGTGAGGAGCGGATAGCAGGGTGGCTGACACAGGAGCGGATAGCACATTGGCTTGTGGAGAGGAGCGGATAGCAGGGTGGTTGGCACAGAGGAGCGGATAGCAGATTGACTGACACAGGAGAGGATAGCAGGATGGGTGGCAGAGAGGAGCGGATAGTAGGGCGGTGGCGGAGAGGAGTGGATAGCAGGGTGTCAGACACAGGAGAGGATAGCAGATTGGCTGGTGGAGAGGAGCGAATAGCAGGGTGGCTGGGAGAGGAGCGGTAGCAGGGTGGCTGGCGGAGAGGAGCGGATTGCACGGTGGCTGACACAGATGAGAGGATAGCAGAGTGGCTGACACAGAGGAGCGGATACCAGGGTGGCTGACAAAGAGGAGCGGATAGTAGGGTGGCTGGCGGAGAGGAGCGGATAGCAGGGTGGTTGGCGGAGAGGAGCGGAGAGCAGGGTGACTGACGGAGAGGAGCGGATAGCAGAGTGGCTGGCGGAGAGGAGAGGATAGAAGAGTGGCTGACACAGAGGAGCGGATAGGAGGGTGGCTGACAAAGAGGAGCGGATAGCAGGGTGGCTGACACAGAGGAGCGGATAGAAGGGTGGCTGGCGGAGAGGAGCGGATAGCAGAGTGGCTGGCGGAGAGGAGCGGATAGCAGAGAGGCTGACACAGAGGAAGGGATAGCAGGGTGGCTGGCAGAGAGAAGCGATTAGCAGGGTGGCTGACGGATAAGAGCGGATAGCAGGGTGGCTGGGGGAGAGGAGCGGATAGCAGGGTGCCTGACACAGAGGAGCGGATAGCAGGGTGGCTGACTGAGAGGAGCGGATAGCACATTGGCTGGTGGAGAGGAGCGGATAGCAGATTGGCTGACACAGGAGCGGATAGCAGGATGGCTGGCAGAGAGGAGCGGATAGCAGGGTGGCAGACACAGGAGCGGATAGAAGATTGGCTGGTGGAGAGGAGCGGATAGCAGGGTGGTTGGCAGAGAGGAGCGGATAGTAGGGAGGTTGGCGGAGAGGAACGGATAGCAGATTGGCTGACACAGGAGCGCATAGCTGGATGGCTGGCGGAGAGGAGCGGATAGCAGATTGGCTGACACAGTAGCGGATTTCGGATTGACTGGCGGAGGGGAGCGGATAGCAGGGTGGTTGGCGGAGAGGAGCGGATAGCAGGGTGGCTGGCGGAGAGGAGCGGATAGCAGGGTGGCAGGCAAAGAGGAGCGGATAGCAGATTGGCTGACACAGGAGCGGATAGCAGATTGGCTGGCAGAGAGGAGCGGATAGCAGGGTGGCTGGCGGAGAGGAGCGGATAGCATGGTGGATGGCGGAGAATAGCGGATAGCAGGGTGGCTGGCGGAGAGGAGCGGATAGCAGATTGGCTGACACAGGAGCGCATAGCAGATTGGCTGGCGGAGAGGAGCGGATAGCAGGGTGGCTGTCGGAGAGGAGCGGATAGCAGGGTGGCTGAAACAGGAGCGGATAGCAGATTGGCTGGGGGAGAGGGGCGGATAGCAGGGTGGTTGGCAGAAAGGAGCGGATAGCATGGTGGTTGGAGGAGAGGTTCGGATAGCAGGGTGCCTGGTGGAGAGGAGAGGATAGCAGGGTGGCTGGCAAAGAGGAGCGGATAGCAGAGTGGCTGGTGGAGAGGAGCGGATAGCAGAGTGGCTGGCGGAGAGGAGAGGATAGCAGGGTGGCTGACGGAGAGGAGCGGATAGCAGAGTGGCTGGCGGAGAGGAGCGGATAGCAGAGTGGCTGACACAGAGGAGCGGATAGCAGGGTGGCTGGCAGAGAGGAGCGGATAGCAGGGTGGCTGACACAAAGGAGCAGATAGCAGGGTGGCTGGCGGAGAGGAGCGGATAGCAGGGTGGCTGGCGGAGAGGAGCGGATAGCAGAGAGGCTGACACAGAGGAGCGGATAGCAGGGTGGCTGGCAGAGAGGAGCGGATAGCAGGGTGGCTGGCAGAGAGGAGCGGATAGCAGGGTGGCTGACGGAGAAGAGCGGATAGCAGGGTGGCTGGCGGAGAGGAGCGGATAGCAGGGTGGCTGACGGAGAGGATCGGATAGCAGGGTGGCTGACGGAGAGGGGTGGACAGCAGGGTGGCTGGCGGAGAGGAACGGATAGCAGAGTGGCTGACGCAGAGGAGCGGATAGCAGGGTGGCTGACGCAGAGGAGCGGATAGCAGGGTGGCTGACTGAGTGGAGCGGATAGCAGAGTGTCTGGCGGAGAGTTGCGGATAGCAGAGTGGCTGACACAGAGGAGCGGATAGCAGGGTGGCTGACACATAGGAGCGGATAGCAGGGTGGCTGACACAGAGGAGCAAATAGTAGGGTGGCTGGCGGAGAGGAGCGGATAGCAGAGTGGCTGGCGGAGAGGAGCGGATAGCAGAGAGGCTGACACAGAGGAGCGGATAGCAGAGTGGCTGGCAGAGAGGAGCGGATAGCAGGGTGGCTGACGGAGAAGAGCGGATAGCAGGGTTGCTGGCGGAGAGGAGCGGATAGCAGGGTGGCTGACGGAGAGGAGCGGATAGCAGAGAGGCTGACACAGGGAGCGGATAGCAGAGTGGCTGGCAGAGAGGAGCGGATAGCAGGGTGGCTGACGGAGAAGAGCGGATAGCAGAGTGGCTGACTGAGAGGAGCGGATAGCAGGGTGGCTGACGGTGAGGAGCGGATAGCAGGGTTGCTGACACAGGAGCGGATAGCACATTGGCTGGTGGAGAGGAGCGGATAACAGGGTGGTTGGCAGAGAGGAGCGGACAGCAGGGTGGTTGGCAGAGAGGAGCGGATAGCAGGGTGGCTGACGGAGAAGAGCGGATAGCAGATTGGCTGACACAGGAGCGGATAGCAGGATGGCTGGCAGAGAGGAGCGGATAGCAGGGTGGCAGACACAGGAGCGGATAGCAGATTGGCTTTTGGAGAGGACCGGATAGCAGGGTGGCTGGCGGAGAGGAGCGGATAGCAGGGTGGCTTGCGGAGAGGAGCGGATAGCAGGGTAGTTGGCGGAGAGGACCGGATAGCAGGGTGGTTGGCAAAGAGGAGCGGATAGCAGATTGGCTGACACAGGAGCGGATAGCAGATTGGCTGACACAGGAGCGGATAGCAGATTGGATGGCGGAGAGGAGCGGATAGGAGGGTGGCTGACACAGGGGCGGATGGCAGATTGTCTGATGAGAGAAGCAGATAGCAGGGTGACTGGCAGGAGGGGAGCGGATTGCAGGGTGGCTGGCGGAGAGTAGCAGATAGCAGATTGGATGGCAAAGAGGAGCGGATTGCAGATTGGCTGACACAGGAGCGGATAGCACATTGGCTGACACAGGAGCGGATAGCAGGGTGGTTGGCGGAGAGGTGCGGATAGCAGGGTGGCTGGCGGAGAGGAGCAGATAGCAGATTGGCTGACACAGGAGCGGATAGCAGATTGGCTGGCGGAGAGGAGTGGATAGCAGGGTGGCTGGGGAGAGGAGCGGATAGCAGGGTGGCTGACACAGGAGCGGATAGCAGATTGGCTCGTGGAGAGGAGCGGATAGCAGGGTGGCTGGCGGAGAGGAGCGGATAGCAGGGTGGTTGGCAGAGAGGAGCGGATAGCAGGGTGGTTGGCGGAGAGGAAAGGATAGCAGATTGGCTGACACAGGAGCGGATAGCAGGATGGCTGGCGGAGAGGAGCGGATAGCAGATTGGCAGACACAGGAGCTGATAGCAGATTGGCTGGCAGAGGGGAGCGGATAGCAGGGTGGCTGGCGGAGAGGAGCGGATAGCAGATTGGCTGACACAGGAGCGGATAGCAGATTGGCTGGCGGAGGGGAGCGGATAGCAGGGTGGTAGGCGGAGAGTAGCGGATAGCAGGGTGGCTGGCGGAGAGGAGCGGATAGCAGGATGGCTGGCAAAGGGGAGCGGATAGCAGATTGGCTGACGGAGAGGAGCGGATAGCAGCGTGGTTGGCGGAGAGGAGCGGATAGCAGGGTGGTTGGCGGAGAGGAGTGGTTAGCAGGGTGGCTGACACAGGAGCGGATAGCAGATTGGCTGGGGGAGAGGAGCGGATAGCAGGATGGCTGGCAGAGAGGAGCGGATAGCAGATTGGCTGGCGGGGAGGGGCGGATAGCAGATTAGGTGACACAGGAGCGGATAGCAGATTGGCTGGTGGAGAGGGGCGGATAGCAGGGTGGCTGGTGGAAAGGAGCGGATAGCAGGGTGGTTGGCAGAAAGGAGCGGATAGCAGGGTGTTTGGAGGAGAGGTTCGGATAGCAAGGTGCCTGGTGGAGAGAAGAGGATAGCAGGGTGGCTGTCAAAGAGGAGCGGATAGCAGGGTTGCTGGCAGAGAGGAGCCGATAGCAGGGTGGCTGGCGGAGATGAGCGGATAGCAGGGTGGCTGGCTGAGAGGAACGGATAGCAGGGTGGCTGGCGGAAAGGAGCGGATAGCAGGGTGGATGGCGGAACGGAGCGGATAGCAGAGCGGCTGGTGGAGAGGAGCGGATGGCAGATTGGCTGGTGGGGAGGAGCGGATAGCAGATTGGCTGTTTCAGAGGAGCGGATAGCAGGGTGGCTGGCGGAGGGGAGCGGATAGCAGGGTGGCTGGCGGAGAGGAGCGGATAGCAGGGTGGCTGGCAGAGAGGAGCGGATAGCAGGGTGGCTGGCGGTGAGGAACGGATAGCAGGGTGGCTGGCGGAGAGGAGCCGATAGCAGGGTGGCTGGCGGAGAGGAGCGGATAGCAGGGTGGCTGATGGAGAGGCGCAGCTGGTGCTGAAGATTGCAGGAGAACGCCATGGGGAGGCGTGACAATCAGCTGTCAACCTGAGCAGTGGACCAGGTAATATGCACAACCCCCTCCCCCCCCATACCTTCTCCTGCTTCCACCCAGGCTGGGAGGTAAACTCTGCAGAGGAACTTCTGAACTCTGGAGGCTGCACTGACCAAGGACAGAAACTGCGGTTGGGGGAGACTGTTGGGTTGCTGGACTTTTAGACCCTGAGGGGGAAAGGACACTGCCAAACTTACTTGGGGGTGCGTCTTTTGCTCATGGTTTGTGTTATGAATCCTGTTTGTGGTGTTTCCCCAACATGATGCCACATTGTGTCCCTCCTTTATTAAAAGGATTTTGCTACACTCAGACTCTGTGCTTGTGAGCGGGGAAGTCTTGCCCCTTAGGGGGGTGATATGTAATTGTCCCAGGTCACGGGGTGGGGGTCGAGCTGGTTTTACATTGTGTTATTGAAATAGAACCCCTACAGACTGAACCCGGCCCTTGTTGCTGCCCACTCAGATGGGCAGAAGAGTTTCATTAGGAAGAACAACAGACAATCTGGAGCCACCCCCAGGACCTGTGCCTCACACACAGCTGTGCGCTGTATTCAGCCAGCTCCCCTCCAGGCACTGTGAATCCTGCACACCCTGGAGACTGAACAGGCCTTGGCTGTGTGTTCTAGAGTCGCTGGGCTGGCCCCTGGAGTACACGGCCGGCCTGGGTTCCTCTCCCACCACTGGGGAAGTGGCATGAGAGGGACAGAGAGCTGGAAGCCTGCCTGGGCAACGGCAGGAGTCAAAGGATCAGGGCACAGGATCCCTCTCGAATGGGAGAGAGTTTGAAGGACTCTGCCCCAGAAGGGGAAAACAATAGAGTGCCCTGTCCAAAGGGCCAGGTCCACGAAGAGGTAGCGGCAGCTTCTGGAGTGAGAGAGGGGCTGCAGCCTGAGAGTGACAGGCAGAGATACAGCGTGTGACCACAAGCAGGGGCATTGGCCACACACAGCTCATCCTCAGGATAGTCAGGAGGCAGCACCAGCCCGTGGTGAACAGAGCATCCCATCATAAGGTGCCATTGGTGGAGCACAGGAAAAAAAGGTGTGTCATAAACAGTTAGTTAAGGGTTAAGGTTTTTTTCTACCTGTAAAGGGTTAACATGCAGTACCTGTGAACACCTGACCAGAGGACCAATCAGGGACAAGAGATTTTCAAATCTCTGTGGAGGGAAGCCCTTCTCTGTGTTCTTTGTTAGAGTTCTCTCTTTGGATCTAAGAGAGGCCAGTCATGTCTCCAAGTTCTCCTGGAGTAGTTTCTACTATCTAATAGTGAGTATTAATTAGAAAGGCGGATTAGTCTTATAATTTGATTTCTACATTTGCAATTGTGTGTTGCTGAAGGAAATGCTTTATTCCTGTTTGCCGTTACTTTGCTTTTATTGAGAAGGAAAGGGGGCGGGGGAATTCTCTCCAGGTTTACAGGTTAAACTTTGTGTATTGTTCTATCTTGGTTACAGAGACAGTTACTTTGCTTTTTCTTTAATAAATTCTTTTCTTTTCTTTGGACTTGGTTAATTCCTTCTCTTGTGGAAATTCAGGGGAAGGGGAGGGGGGAAGAGTGAGTTCCTCCTGGGCTTGATTCAAGGAGTTTGAATCAAGGTATCTCTCTCCAGGACTAGGGAAGGGGAGGGGGAAGTAAGTCCCTCTTTGTGTTGAGTCAAGGATTTGACTCGGTGTATATCTCTCCAGAGTGGCTAGGAGAGAGGGAGGGGGGAAGTGGGCTGCTTTCCTGTGTGTAAAGATTCAGGGAGATTGAATCTGTGTTCCCCAGGGAAAGTTGGGGGAACAGGCAGTGTGTCAGACACTTAGAAAACTGACTGGTGGCAGCGTAGTAGATCTAAACTAGGATTTAAGTTTAGAAGGATCCATCCATAGGTCCCCATCTTGTGAACCCAACAGCTCCAAGTGGGGGTGAGACCTATGACAAGGTGCATTTAGTCTGCAACTCAAACACCCTTTTTCTGGGTGAGCCTCTAACCACTTCGACAAACATTCTGAGAGGCTGGAGCATCCTTCTCCCCCACCACACCTTTCGAAGGCTAAATTTCATTAGTGCTGCGACGTTGCACCCATAACGCTTTCCAGAAATACGCTCATGAGTGTAAATGTGACCTAACTGGAATCTGTTTTATGCAAAGTTAAGAAGCGAGGTTTTGTCTTTATTTTTATATTTCCCACAGCTCTGTGTGGAGGGTCAATGGCCTCCTAACACATTGACCCAGTCCTGTTTGCTCCCACAGGCACCTGGCTTCACCATGGCCTGAGTGACCCCCTGAGAAATTGACCCTCCAGGCTCATAGAGGCCAGGAGCTAAGGGGGTAGAAGAGGTTCTGCTAGAGTGACAGATGGGAGTCTTCCCAGGCCCCAGTGAGGTGAACACCAGAGACTGCAGAAGACCAGCGGATTGTCCCCATGCAGGGGCGGCTCCAGGGATCAGAGCAGCAATCGCGTGCCTGGGGCGGCAAGCCGGGGCGGGGGAGGAGGGGTGGCCTGGCGGTCGCCGTGAGGGCGGCAGTCAGGCTGCCTTCGGCGGCGTTTCTGCGGGAGCTCCGCCAGTCCCGCGGTTTCGGCGGCAATTCGGCGGTGGATGCCGAAGGTGCGGGACCGGCAGATCACCCAGCACACAGGCCTAGAGACAAATCTCTCGGGCTTGTTGGACCGATTCTGCCAGGTGTGTCCCCATCTGACACTTTTCCGATCCTCGGACAGGCCCAGTTGGGGAGGAGCCGTGTCTGGATCCAGAGTCCCAATCAGGGGTCGCTCAGGGTAAGCCGCTGGCGGGCCGAGACGGTGTGTTTACCTGGAGCATCCGCAGGCATGGAGCCGTTCACTGTTCCAGGCCAATGGGGGCTGCGGGAAGCAGCATAGGCCGAGGGATGTGCTGGCTGCTGCTTCCTGCAGCTCCCATTGACTGGGAATAGGGAACTGCGGCCACTGGGAGCGGCAGGGCTCTGTGCCTGCGGACACTCCAGGTAAACAAACCGCCCCGGCCTGCCAGCGGCTAACCCTGATGGGCCGGAGCCAAAGGCTGCCGACCCCTGGTCACAGTCGCTGCAGGGATGAGAGAGAAGCAGAGAGTTCGAGGTGGAGCCCAGCAGGCTCAGGGAGTAACATCGGCACCACTGACGACAGGAGTGGAGCAAACCTCACAATCCATGTGGTTACTGCAGGTCTGTCCAGCTGCCCCCTGTTGTGTATTTGGTTGTCATGGTTTTTGTTCCTATGGCAACTGAGTTAGATTATTAGGGGATAGCTCGGCCAGCTTCGGCCGGCTGAGTGAGCTCTCTGTTTGTAAATAAAATGGTAGTTTTGTTAGCTGTCTGCTCTCTGGCCTCAAGTGATTTCTTCCTAAACCGGCTGCCCCCAAGGATATAACAAGTGGCGACGATGGATGGGATTCCGGTGCTGCTCCAGTAACAGAAGGAAGTAGAAGTCAAGGTAAAGAACAAACAAAGAAAAATACTGCTTGTTTACACTGACTGTGAAAGTGAAACTAAAAATCATGGCTACTCTGACCAGGCCACTGGAACCTTTTGATGAGAATATAGAGCAGTGGCATGTGTATACTGAGCGTTTTGAGCTTTTTGTTATTGCAAATGACATTACAGAAGCGAAGAAGGTGCCACTATTCTTAAGTGTTGTAGGGGCTAAAACCTACTCCCTGCTACGCAGCTTACTACACCCTGTTAAGCCTGAGACTAAATCTTACAGTGACATTGTGGAAATCCTGGGGTCCCATTTTTTCCCCAAACCACTGGTAATTGCTGAAAGATCTAGGTTCCACCAAAGAGACCAAAAGGAAGATGAAACCGTTGTACAATTTGTAGCCATTTTAAAAAAGCTAGCAGAACACTGTGAATTTAAAGAGATGTTAAATGAGGCCCTGCGTGACAGGTTAGTGTGTGGCCTCTACAGTGAAGCTATACTGTGGGAAGCGCCTACTGACAGAGGCTCAGCTTACCTTACAGAAGGCTGTTGATATTGCTGCCTCCATGGAACTGGCTACAAGGGAGGCACAATCCATCGGTGCATCCCCTAGGGTGCAAAAAGTGTCACAAGAACCGACCCACAAAACTGTGCAGAGTCAGAACCCTGAATACCCTAGAGCAGACCCAGGATGATCAAGGTGACACCTCAGCGCAAGAGGAAGTGCCACTGCATGTTTTGTCTTTGGCAGGGGGCTCACATGAATACTGGGTAACCCCGTTGTTGGATGGCAAACCTATACGCATGGAACTGGACACCGGTGCAGCCGTCTCGCTGGTCTCCGAGACTGTGTCTAAAGAAAAGCTACAGCATCTTCCGCTTAAGGCAACAAAAACTGTTCTGAAGACGTATACGGGAGAAGCTGTGCCCCTGTTGGGCAGTATTGATGTTAAGGTGGAGCTCAATGGACAGGCGGCTAAATTGCCACTGTTTGTGGTGAGAGGTAACTACCCAGCCTTAAGGGGTAGGTCTTGGCATGGAAAGATTCAACTGAACTGGGCAGAAGTGCACCGGATGACTAAAGAAGAAACCAGTCTAACCCCTATACTAAGGAAACATGCTGCTGTTTTTGGAGATGATTTGGGAAGTATGAAGGGAATCACTGTGACACTGAACATTAAACCTGACAGTCCACCAAAATATCTAAAAGACCGAACCTTTAGCCCAGGGCAGCCAGTTTTGGCTAAGAATTATACTTCCAGAGCTAAATGGGTCCCAGACACAGTCATCACTCAAACAGGACCTGTTTCCTACACAGTCCGGACTGCAGAGAATCTTACCTGGCGGCGACATGTAGATCAGCTGTTGCCAGGTCATGCCAGTCCTCAGGACACATCTGCAGTTGACAGGTCTGACTTCACCTCTTCTGGTGAGACACCGAATCATGAATCACCTGTTCCTGACTGTTCTCCTCCATTAGTGCCGGCGGCTGAGATGCCCCTTTGCCCAGCACGAGCTGATACCACCTCCTCACCCGTTTGTGCTGCGGACCCTGAGCCCATGGTACTTTCGGGTGCAACAACACCAGAAGTTCACCGTAATCCACCTAGAGACAGAAGGCCTCCTCATCGGCTGGATCTTTAGCTAGGGTGAACCCACGGTTATGGGGCAAAATAATCCCCAGGGTTTAGCCGGGAATGGAGGCAGTCTACCCTCCTTCTCTAGTCTAGTGTGTGTTGTATTTAAGGGATGTTCTTATTGGGGGGGGGGGGGGAATATGTTGTGTATTTGGTTGTCATGGTTTTTGTTCCTATGGCAACTGAGTTAGATTATTAGGGGATAGCCCAGCCGGTTTCAGCCGGTTGGGTGAGCTCTGTGTCTGTAAATAAAATGGCAGTTTAGTTAGCTGTCTGCTCTCTGGCCTCAAGTGATTTCTTCCTAAACCGGCTGCCCCCAAGGATATAACACCCCCCTCCTCCCTCAGTGTCAGACTGGGGGGGGGAGGCCTGGCAGCCCCCTCCTCAGCCACAGTCTGTGTGTGTCACAGCAGCCCCCTGCTCACTCCCCCGTGGAGCCCCGAGCGGGGTGAGCTGGGCCTCTGCTTGGTTTGATCCCTGAAGGGGTTTCTGGGCACTAACTGGGACCCCACGTTTCTCCTCACTTGAGGAAATCCCTGTGAAACTCCCCCTTTCCCTGTGTCTTTTTCACACCCTCTGCCAGAGCCATTCCCCACGTTTTCTCCAGTTCGGCTGGCAGCAAGTCCAGCGCGAGGGGACGGGAGAGCTGCGATTTCCGGCTGTCGTGTTATGGCGGGATTGCTGCTAGGAAGTGACAGAACCGGCTAATTCTGAGGAACAAACAGGGGGACGGGGCAGCGCTACAGAGTCAGGGAGTCAGGGGTGAACGTCACTTCAAGGACTTACCGGTACGCGGGAGTCCTGAGCGGGGGGCGGGGCCTGGACCGGAAAGGGCGGGGCCTCGGGTGGAAGAGGCGGGGCTGTTAGAGCCCCAGGCCCTTTGAATCGAGATTTAAAGGGCCCAGGGCTCCAACTGCAGTAGAAGCGGCTGGGAGCCCTGGGCCCTTTAAATCACCGCCAGAGCTACCAGCTGCGGAGGCTGCTGGGAGCCCCAGAGCTTGGGGCCATTCAAAGGGCCCAGGACTCTGGCGGCTGCTACCACAGCAGAGCCCTGCACCCTTTAAATGGCCGCCCGAGCCCTGCTGCTGGAGCCCCCGGGGCAGCGGCCGGGGTCTCCAGGGGTGATTTAAAGGGCCCAGGGCTACGGGCACGGCCGAGCTTACTCTCACTTCTGCAGGGAGCCAACTGGAGCAAATACAGGAAGGATTTCTAGCAAGGGCGCCGTGTAACTAACCAGAATGAAGAATATTCTCTGCCCCCCTCGTCTAACTCTGGGCCTGACTCTCTCCCGTGCTGAGGCCCCTCGCCCTGTCTCTGGCCGTGTCCGGGGGCTTTATGCCCCGGTAGAGCCCCGAAGGTAAAGGTGTGAGGTAGCCTCAGCCCCAACAAGACTCAGGCCCATGTCACTTTCATCCTGGGTTTCAGATGAGTGACCCCTAGAAGTTGGGGGGCCACCGGTGCCCAGACCATGGCCCGGCCACAAAGGCCCCGCCCCTGCTCATCCTCGTCCCCCGAGGCCCCGCCCACTTGCTGTTCACTGCCCTCCGCCCCCTCCCCCCAGACCTCCTACCTGACCCTCACTCTTCCCCCAAGACTCCACTCACCTGCTGCTTTCTCCTCTCTGCCCCTTTCCCCTAAGGGGGGCTGCCAGGGGCCATGGGGCCAGGCACCCATCACTTTTTCCTGCCTTAGGTGAGCGAGGGGCGGGGGGTCCCTGGGGAAGGAGGCAGAGCAGGGGCAGGAAGAGGGAGGGGGCTTGGGAGAACAGGCCCAGCGGGGGTGGGGCGCAGGCCTTGGGGGAAGAGGCAGACGGGGGATGGGAGGAGGCAGAGCAGGGCATCGGGTTAAGAGGCAGAGCGGAGCCGGGTGCAGGCTCTCAAGTGAGCTACAGACCAACAGTGGTTCATAGTAACTATTCAGCAAGTATTTTACAAGACCTAGAACATTAGGGGAAATCATGACCTGCCAAGAGGCAATTAATGGAGAGAAGTAGCCAGATCAATCCCGTACATTGGATTGGTTGTACATTGGAGTCTCCTCGCTGTCGATAGCCCCCTGCTCGGCCAATCAGCCCTGAGCCCCTCTGAGGGGCGGGAGGCTGAGGGGTCTCACCGGATGTCCCAAAGGACGGCCCAGGTCACCATCCGAGGGGATCACTCTCAGATCCAGCCCCACCTCTTGGTGAGGACCTCCCGCAATGAGAGCAATCCCCTCCCCTGCCCGCACTCCACACACCCCTCCTTGGTAGAGGGAGGGAAGCAGGGGGAAGGGGGAAAAGAAGCAGGAGAAGAGGCGAAAGGAGGGAGGAAAGAGGAAAAGGGAAACCAAAAAGGACAAACCCCAATGTCCCCAGGGATTCCAACCATCAAATCCTAGGTAGGAAATCAAATTCTGCCACCTGAAGCCAGTGTTTCCTGGGCCTAGAATGCTGCCTGCGCCAGGTGGATCAGACTGAACAGGTTCCAAACCTCTCTCAGCCTCTCACCTTGTCAAAGGGAAGTTTGTTGTCGGCACAGTCAGTGGCAGGAAAGGAGAAAACTCCACAGAGGTTCCTCCTCATGCTCACAGCTGTGAATCCTAATTCTCTCTCAGCCCCCGAGGAGAGACCTCGCAAAGGAGACTTGCGGCAGCAAAGCCAGGGGGGGGGTCTCAGAGACAGGCCTGGCCCTGCACCTCGGTCCTGCCCGGCTGATGTCGGGGTCTCTCTGTGAGGTCACCCCCTCCCCACCACCTTTGCCCAATAGGCCGAGTTCCTGCAAAAGGCCTTTGTGATGTCACTGCCACACCCACCCCTCCCCTCAAAGCTGATGTCCTGCCCCTGGCCAGCCTCGTTGGGTGTTTGAGTTGTTTCCCCTGGATCACCGCACTCAATGACTGTTCAGTCTGTGGATGGAGCCGCTACACAATAAAACATCAGTTTTTCATAAATTAGTAGCCTTAAGACCAGAAGGGACCATTAGAGCATCTAATCTGACTCCGTGCATATCCCAGCCCATCTGTGTATCACAATAGCTTCTTTTTGACTAAAGCACCTTCCTGAAAGGCCCCGCCCACTTGCTGTTCACTGCCCTCCGCCCCCTCCCCCCAGACCCCCTACCTGCCCCTCACTCTTCCCCCAAGACGCCACTCACCTGCTGCTTGCTCCTCCCTGCCCCTTTCCCCTAAGGGGGGCTGCCAGGGGGCCATGGGGCCAGGCCCCCATCACTTTTTCCTGCCTTAGGTGAGCGGGGGGTGGGGAGGGTCCTTGGGGAAGGAGGCGGAGCAGGGGCAGGAAGAGGCAGAGAGAGGGAGGGGGCTCAGGGGAAAAGGCCCAGCGGGGGTGGGGCGCAGGCCTTGGGGGAAGAGGCGGAGGGGGGATGGGAGGAGGCAGCGCAGGCGATCGGGTTAAGAGGCAGAGCGGAAAGGGGTGCAGGCTGGGCCCCCACTTCTCTGGAGCTTCGCGTCCACCACTCGAAAGATGACAATGGGCCCACGGAGGATTGACTCGCCCCACATCCCCAGTGTTCCCCCCTGCATGGGCGGCCATTTGGGGGAGGCTCAGCCACCCCTGGCCTCTTAGACAGGCTGTGGCTAAAACACAGGCCTTGCTGTGAGCAGGATTTCAACCTGCGCAGGGAAACCCTCTTGAATTCTGAGTCCAACACCTTCGCCACTCGGCCATCAGAGCTGTGACCAAAGCACCCCCTAAGGCCAGAGAAATGCCCAGGCCTGACGTCATCTGAACTGCAGAATTCAAACAGCAAACTTGGCTCCCAAAACACCAGGGGGAATTTGGGGCTCTCGGTCCTTCGCTGTGTGGTTAAGCACCAAACCAGCACCCGCCTGTGGGGTCTGTCATTGTTCCTCTCCACACTGTAACGATCGAGACAGGGAGAGGTCAGACAGTGAGGTAAAATCCAGCTCTGCCCCCCACCAGCTCCCGGCTCTATCCGCCAATGGACTGACTTTCTCGCTGGATTAAACTGTTTGTATTGGACTCTTTTCTCTATGTATAAACAGGACTAAGCCTCAACTGGACTGTCCGACAGGAGAATGGGCCACGGCTCCCTTCCCCGGACCCTGGATTTCTCACCACTTCAGAGAAACTTGTTAGTGGAAAAATGAATCACATTCAAATGACTGCAGATTATGAACCGTTTGCTGTTGCCTTGGCACATGGCCCCACCCAGCCTTTTCCCCTGAGTCAGGAATGATAATTTATTGGTTCACTCTGATTTGTTTCAGTTTTATGTTAGCATCTATTGCCACTAATTGGTCAGAGCCCGTCACTTCTGGAAGTCCGAAACGTTTCCCCCCTAGCTCCCTTCTCGGTACCTTTGATTTTCCTCAGTCTCCTTCAGAGCACCGGCTTTCCTGGCACCAATAACCAAGACTGATTTCCAGATCAGGAGACGTGTCCTCCAGCTGCTGGAACTTCCCTGTTTCACACCTAGAAAGAAACAGGTTTTTCCCCATTAATCATTATCATATTTTATTGTCGTATTTTACTCTGAATTTCTTGCCCGTGACAAATGCTGAATTGAGGGACTGGAGAATGAGTCTCTGTGTATCCAGCCACAGACTAGCTGCAGCCCCAGCAATGGCTGTGCAAGCTTCCCCGAGGTGTCCCGTCAATGTGCTTCACCCCGATTTACCGAGACTAGCTCTGGGGACAGGATGAGTTCGGTCCCGTGGGCAATTCACTCCTCGGCCTCCATGCTTTGATGGCCAATAGATTCCAATGTTCCTGCTGGTCATTGTTCTGTGGCCATCTGCCTACCTGCCACTGGACCGAGATCAGCTCCTCTCACACCAGCTCATTCCTCACCGGTCTGTGAATGGTCACCACGTCATACAGACGTTTTTTCACTCCTGCCAGGGGCAGAAGAGAACCCAGTGCCCTGGAGGTGACAGGCCCGTACTGTGTCCCCAGTCAGGGCCATCGTCCCTGCCCTGAGGTGGTGGCTGCTCTGGGGAGCTCACGCTGGCACCGGTGCAGCGGCCCTGCCGTTAGCTCTTGAGTGTAGCTGCTGAGACTCCCCACCCCCAGCGAGAGCCGTAGCCATGTTGGCAGGAGAAGCTCTCCCAGCGACATAGCCCTGCCCACACCGGCGCTTGGGTCAGTGTAACTGTGTCACTCGGGGGGTGGCTCATTCACACCCCTGAGCGACATACGTTCTACCGACACAAGGGGGCGTAGCCGCAGCCTGAGCAGAGAAGCCATTTAGAAAACAGATTTAGTTTTGTAGGAAATGCAGAAACCCGGGTTTGTAATAAACCAAAGGAGATTCCGACCCAGGTGTCACCTTCACCACGTTGCAGTTGTGCCCTGGGACAGTTGCGTTGTCTCAGCCTGTGGCCAGACTAATGGCGTGTGCAGGGGGAGGAGCCACGCCCCGTCTATGGGGCTTCTGGCATCCTCGAGGGGAGAAAGGAGAAAAGACGCTCAGTCCCCCATGCCACTCACACAGGGGGCGGGAACTTCTGTGGTCATTTAAACAGGCTCAAGGGCCCCGAAAGAGTGAAAGGTGTTAACGTGCCCCTGTCACCGTCCAACACTGAACGGGTGAAACACGGCTGGTGGTTTGGTAGAGAGACTTCAGCCCGCTTAGTGCCATGGCAAACACACCTCTCACATCCCTGCTAGTGTGTTACTGAAACACAGAGAGAAACAGAGACAGAGTTAAAGCAATGGAAATGTAAAGTAGTCAGTAAGGCTTGTCTTTAACAGCATCCCCTGTGCCCTGTCTCTTTAGCTGGGAGAGTTTTTAGAAGGAAAGTTCCTTCTGTGACGGTCTCTTGGATGATTTTGAAGAAGGTAACAGCTGTCCTGGGGAAATCAGAGAGATCAGCTGAGATGGGCTGGAGCTGTCACTGTTGTGGTGTCTCTTCTTAAAGTCCAATCCCATAAAGTCCAAGATAAGGCGAACGCACACAAACGGGGAAAGAAGAGAACAGCAAAGATAGAAGATGCAGCTTCTGGCTCTGGCCTAGCACAAGGCCTTGCCAGCCGCTCCGAGACCTAGCAAGCTTGTACCCCCATCGGGCTGCTTGGGGCACGGCATTTAGCTGCTTTCTGCTCACAGGCTTACAGTAGTGTTCAGAACACACAGCCTTGGCCAGCTAAGTCAGATTTTGATTGAACAGAAGCAGAAGGAGAGGGACAGGAAAAAGAAACTATAGGACTAGAACAGCGTTTAAAAGAGAACTGGATAAATTCATGGTGGCTAAGTCCATTAATGGCTATTAGCCAGGATGGGTAAGTATGGTGTCCCTAGCCTCTGTTCGTCAGAGGATGGAGATGGATGGCAGGAGAGAGATCACTTGATCATTACCTGTTAGGTTCACTCCCTCTGGGGCACCTGGCATTGGCCACTGTTGGTAGACAGGATACTGGGCTAGATGGAGCTTTGGTCTGACCCAGTACGGCCATTTTAATGTTCTTATAAAAATAGATCAGGAAGGAAAAAGACAGGCTGGGAGCCGGCGTTTGCCACAGCGTATCAGCCTTCGCCTGGATAGTCTTGATAAAGGGCAGAGCTACTCTGGTGGGCGCATCTGCTGACAAAATGCTGCAGACCGGGTCCTCGACTTCCTCCACCTGGAGGTTAATGTTAAGCGCAACTCGCCTGAGGAGGTCCTGATGCGCAGCGAGGTCCACTGGGAGTGGGCTCGTTGACGATGCACCCGCCACCGCCTCATCCGGTGAGGAAGAGGATGAAACACCGGGGGCGAGGACCTCCTGGAGGAGCTCCTCCTGCTGAGGCTCTTGCTCCAGCTGCTCGGGTGAGGTGGTGGTAGGAGGCAGCTGTGCATCCAGCTGTGCATCCAGCTGGTGGAGGGCGACTTACGGTTGCCTCAGGGGCCCGATGGTCGGAAGGGACGGTCTGCGACAGAGCTAGGGGAGCACCTTGGCCTGGTGATAAGCCCAAGCTGTCCAAAAGGGCCACTGCTGGACTCTTTGCGATTCAGAGCGGGAGTCCTGAAATAAACCCTCCGGCACATCTGCTTCTGGGTCTTGGGAGTAGTGGCTACCCGCCTGAGACGAAGCCGAGGGGTGTCGAGAAGGCCATGGTGGAGCAGATAGGCCGTGGGCCGACGTCCCCACCGACCTGGTGCTCTTCCGCACCGGGGAGCGGTGCCGTGAGGGACTCGGGTACCGAGAGCGGCTCCGGGACCTGCGACCGGGACGGTGCCGGGAGGTCGACCGTGACCGAGAGCATCGGCGTCGAGAGCGGCTCCTGGTGGAGCGGTGCCGGTATCAGTGCCGGGAGCTCGAACGACGTCGAGTTTAATAAGACGGCGAGCGGGAACGGGAATGGTGCCGCGAGTCCGACCGGCATCTTGTCAAGGAGCGGTGCCGGTACTGCGAGCGGTGGGACGAACGCGACCGGTGCCGGGATCTGGAACGCCGATGGGACCGTGATCGGGAGCGGTGCCGGTCGGGGGCACTGACTGAAGGTCGATGGATCAGGGCCGGTTTCCCAATTGATCGGATGACCCGCACCGGCGGTGCCGGGGGTGGCGGCGGTGCCGCATCCGAGATCGCGATCAAGTCCCTCGCCACTTCACAGACCTCCGGCGTGGATGGGACGATCAACTCCACCGCGGCAGGTGCCGGGGAGATAGGTGCCGGACTCGATGGCCCTTGGTGGACCGGAGTCGACGGCAACGGCTCAGCAGGCAGTGCCATGGCTGCAGGGACCAGCCGGTGCGGTGGAGCTGTGCCCTCGTGCCGCACCGCGGGCGGTGCCGGGGCGGCAGGGGTCTTAGACTTTCTCGCTTGAGGTGAAAGCGAGCGGTTCTGGCCTGACTTGGAAGCAGGCGTCCGGTGCCGAGGTGTAGTGGCCGCACCGGTGCGGCCCAGTGCCGAAGAGGCGCTCTTTGATTCCGAAGGGGTTGCGCTCGGTGCAGAAGACGGAGGGGTAAGAGCTGCCTCCATGAGGAGCTGCTTAAGTCTAATGTCTCTCTCTCTTTCTTTGTACGAGGCTTGAACGACTTACAAATTGAGCACTTAGCCGATAAGTGTGACTCCCCGAGGCACTTCAAACAGGAGGAATGTGGATCCCCTGTAGGCATCGGGCGATGGCAAGCCGAGCACAGCTTGAATCCTGGGGAGCCGGGCATGAGCTCCGGCTCCGGTGCGGGTAGGGCCTAAGCCCCGAGCCCGACTAACTCACTAAACTGTAACTAAACTGTAACTAAACCACTAAAAGCTAACTATCTTATCTAAATTTAACGAATTTGAGAACTATTTACACAACAAGAATAAGAACTATCAGAGAATGCTAGGGAGGTGGAGGTCAGCTACGCTGCACTCCACAGTTCCAACGACCGACACGGGCGGTAAGAAGGAACTGAGGAGTGGGTGGGTCGGCTGGGGTATATATCCGCAGCCATGGTGGCGCCACTCCAGGGGGCGCCCAGCCGACCCACTGAGTTGCTAGGGTAAAAAGTCTCCGACGAACGTGCACGCAGCGCGCGCACACCCTACATGGAATGGACATGAGCAAGCACTCAAAGAAGAATGAGTGGCTGGGAACAGAATCCGGTTCTTCTAAGGCCTAGGCCAAAGCTCCAGCCACTGGGCCATGTTGCCTCCCCGACAGATCCTGCTTGTAATGAAGTGTGGCCATTTCAAGGCCGAGGCCTTGATGACAATCCCAGGCCCAGCAGGGAGCTGAGGTTTCCCACGGGGGTTCTGAATTCCCGTATTGCTCCCTGAGGGGTTAATACTCAGAGGTCGACCAGCACTAGGGGGGTCCCTGAGCCAAACGCTGTGCGGACCCCCAGCACCTGGAATCCAAAGACAGAAGGGCCCCAGAGCGCGGATACCATTGGGATTAGACCGGGTTGCAGTCTGAACTGTGTTATTGTGTATGTGGCCAAGCACCAGCCAAAGTTGTTAGCGGAAACTGTCAAATGTAGGTTTATTGATTCACCACCTGTCAAGGTTCCTTCCCCACTCTGAACTCTAGGGTACAGATGTGGGGACCTGCATGAGAACCTCTAAGCTTAATTAGCAGCTTAGATCTGGTTTTACTGCCACCACCCAAATCCTTTAAGAGTTATTTGGGAAACTCTGTCTACCTTCCCCCAGACTATCTCCCTCCCAGTAGCCTTGAGAGACTTCTCCACCCAGTTCCTGGTGGACACAGATCCAAACCCCTGGATCTTAAAACAAGGAGAAAGTAACCATTCCCCCTCCTTTCCCCCCACCAATTCCTGGTGAGTGCAGATCCAACCCCCTTGAATCTTAAAGCAAGGAAAAATCAATCGGGTTCTTAAAAAGAAGCCTTTTAATTAAAGAAAGAAAGGTAAAAATCATCTCTGTAAAATCAAGATGGAAAATAACTTTACAGGGTCATCAGATTCAAGGAGCCCAGAGGAACCCCCTCTAGCCTTAGGTTCAAAGTTACAGCAAACAGAGGTAAATCCTCTTAGCAAAAACAAACATTTACAAGTTGAGAAAACAAAGATAAACTAACATGCCTTGCCTGGCTGTTACTTACAAGTCTAAAATATGAGAGACTAGTTCAGAAAGATTTGGAGAGCCTGGATTGATGTCCGGTCCCTCTTAGTCCCAAGAGCGAACCACCCCCAAAACAAAAAGCACAAACAAAAGTCTCCCCCCACCAAGATTTGAAAGTATCTTGTCCCCTTATTGGTCCTTTTGGGTCAGGTCTCAGCCAGGTTTCCTGAGCTTCTTAACCCTTTCCAGGCAAAAGGATTTTGGTGTCTCTGGCCAGGAGGGATTTTATAGTATTGTACACAGGAGGGCTGTTCCCTTTCCTTTATAGTTATGACACCACCATGTGACTCCAGCTTCTTGCTGGTTTTACTCAGTGTAGAAAGAGGACAAATAATTCTAAACTGTCTGAATAGAAAACAATCCTAGTCTCTGTTAATGAGGTTTGATTTTCTTGTGGTTCCTGATATCATGGACCCTGTAGAGCTGACAGTCACCTACAGAATCTTGGGTTGCGATGGAAAAACACCCCTCTCCACAAACACACTCTGAACTCTCAACATAAACTCACTCAAATCATTTATGTTTCTTCAGGAAAAGGTTCAGGCCTATTTGGAGACTCTGCGGGAAGAGAGAGAAAAGCTGCTGGGATTTAAAGTGATTGGAAAGGGAAAAACCTGGGAATATCTGGTAGGTGCCCAGTGCTATTAACCTGCAGAGACTTGCAGTGGGAGGTCTGTTGTGAAACAGACTCCTCTGTGGCCTTGGAGAAAGTGGACTTGTGTGTGTTTCTCCATGACCAGGGATTGCTATGTTAGATTCATGTCTGCACACACATACACTGGCCCTGCGAAATCCTCTGCCTGGATCAGGACAACATGTTCTGCAGAATCTAAACTTCCATTCCAGTTCATTTCTAGCCCTTGCGGCTTTCACAAAACTCCTCCCAAGGTGAACTGACCTATATCCCAGGCAGCGCCGTCTGCCTGAGTCTGCAGGCATTTCTTGCCTTGTTTAATTGTTCAATTCTTTTTTCTCCCCTGGCATCTCTGTCAATGTAGTGCTGAGTCCTGCCTCCTCTGCTCTGGGTCTGGATTAACATAGACCTCTGATAACACAGTGTCCCGCCCATGTTAGTCATAGAAACTTCCCATTGAGAGATATTAGGGCTGGTGAGAACTAGGGTGAACAGAAGTCCTGATTTTATAGGGACAGTCCTGATATTTGGGACTTTGTCTTGTATAGGCTTCTATTAACCCCCACCCCCATCCCGATTTTTCACACTTGCGGTCTGGTCACCCTAGTGGGAACGTGTTAGAAAATCCTCTCCCTGTTAACCACAGGGTAAAGTCAAGTGTCAGACACCTTAGAGTTTGCAAAGAAATTGTGTCTCCTGCACATTTTGCACTCCATGAAAGGACCCTAGATTCTATGTCCCTGGCCTGCCATTTTTTTTTAATAGACCAGACACAAGATGAGAGGCAGAAGATTGTGTCTGAATTTCAGCAACTGTGGCAGTTCCTGGAGGAACAAGAGCAACTCCTGCTGGCCCAGCTGGAGAAGCTGGACAGGAAGGTTGTAAAGATACAGAATGACAATGCCAGTAAACTCTCTGAGGAGATTTCCCGCCTCAGTGAGCTGATCAGTGAGCTGGAGGGGAAGGGTCAGAAGCCAGCGAGTGAACTCCTGCAGGTGAGACTAAGTTAGAAAGATCCCAGATCCCACCGCAGGGACAGGACAGCTCCTGAATCATGGGCATTGGGGTGCAGCAGTGGGAGATCTCAGTGTCACTCGTAGATATAAAGGTGACATTGAGTCAGCAGATCCATAGCCTGGGCCCCAGGCCAAGCTGCTTTTCCTCATATTTTGCAAATTCCCTTCCCTGGGATGCCCAGTGGATGGCGTCATAGCACGTGGGACTAAGGTTGTTTTTCTGTTTCTTTCCTCTCTAGGACTTCAGAAGCACCGTGAGCGGGTACGTGTCTCTCTCACCCCCCTTGTACTTCACGGTGCTGTGAAAGGGCTTGGAGAGAACATTAACAACACATCTCCACAGGGCTCTACAGCAAAATGTGTGGGGCAGGGTCACTTTTTGGATACACATTTCTCTGATCAACTTAACCCAGAGGGTCTCAGTCTTTTATAGAAGACTCTGGAATATCCATTCAGTGGGAAAGACTGACCTAAAGTATTCCCATGAGATGTGTCATCCTGGGGGACTGGCTGCCTCAGGGTTCTGGAGATGCAATACGAGCCCTTCATCCCTGACATACTGGTAATGATCAGACCCTGCTCAGCAGGGATCAAGTGTCTTTTCCACTGGAAATCTGTCTGGAGACCTGTGTGGAATGAGCTGGTTTGGGTGCAGCTGAGGTCTCAGTCTACTACCTGAAAGAAAGATCTTATAGCACGATGCACACAAGAAACATGGAGAGAATTGGCCCTGGAGACTTGGCTCCTCCTCTGCTGTGTGCAGGCCAGAGCGGAAGAACATGAATTGGGCTTTTGGGGGAAGGTGGCACAGCCATGGTTTGTGCTGCAGGCCCCGCAGAGCAGGGACTTCCGCTAGCCAGGAATGATGGCGAGTTAGTGACTGAAATGTAACAATGAAATTCTCTCTCCCCAGGTGTGAGGCGGGGAAGTTCCAGCAGCCCATGGAGATTTCTCTGGAGCTACAGAAGAGACTCAGTGATTTCTCCCAAGAAAATATTGTTTTAATGGAGACTTTGAGGAAATTCAAAGGTACTGAGAGTTGGGATCTAGGATGGGAAATCACGGTGTGTCTCTGAGACTGTGGGAGGAGTTAGACTCTGGCCAATTGGTTAATAATTAGGTTATGTATCTATTTAATACAAAATGGAAAGTCGTCAAATTGAGCAGATGTAGCAGGGGCCCAGGCCCCAGGATATCTCACGTTGATTCATTTAGAGAGCTTTGGCAAAATCATTAAGGTAAAAATATAGCACAGCTTGGGGTATCTCACTTTCTCTCTCCCAACTAACAACTCGAGCACAGGGCATGTGCTCGAGAGCAGTTTAGAACCCAACATTTCTGGCCACTTCTGAAATGTGGACCCAGCCCTTCATTGTGCTCTGGCCCCATACGGCAGCTGGTGTGGGCCAAAAGGGAAGGCGTAAATCCTGGTGAGTCCCTCCAGCACAGGAGCCTCTTGTGTGAAACCCACAGCAGCTGGGAGCTGCAGGGGGCCGTGCAAACAAACTCTCTTGCTGCCCACCAGCAGATTACCCTGATGGGCCTTGTGACCCCTGAAATAGAAGGTTTCAGATTAGTTATTATTAAAGAGGTGGGTGTGGCTCTGCTTCGCTCTCATTAGTAAGACATAATTATGTCAGTTGAGAGTGGGGATGTTATAAATATGACAGCATGAAATCTCACCTCTCTTTTATCCTTTCCATCTCCAGACACTCTGCTATCTGAACCAGAGACAGGAGCACACAGACAGGGTAAGATTGCAGGTGCAGGTTATCTTTAAAAAAGGAGAAAATTTCCATGAAAACATTTCCATTAATTTGAAGCTAAAGTTTCCAACCAAACCAACACCGACCAGACTTAAAAAGAAAACATTCACTGCTAAGGAGATCCCAAGCTGAAGTCGCACAAACAGTCCTGACACCAACCTTAGTGCTCAGTTCATGCCCACGCCAGTGAATAGAAACAGATAGTGACCAACATCCAAACCCCCTTAACTCTGACCCTGGGGTTTTCATAGACATTCATAAGCCCTTTCAATATTAAATTGAGAGGAATGCGTAGAGAGCACTCTCCCCTTAGGGCAGACACATCCCTCTCCTTTACCCTGGCAGAGGGGGGTCTCCCTCATTGCTCTTCTCCAACATCCGACCTTTCCTTAGGCCAGGGCTGGGCTCTCCCACGCATTGCTTCATGGATTGTGCTCCGAAATTCAGACAAAAAGAGGGCAATCCCTAGGCTCATGCAGACCAGGTGAGAGATTTCAGGAGAGATTAACTTTCACTTCAGAGAAAAAAATGCATGAAAACAGTTTTATAAACAAATAGCTAAAGACACAAACCAAACCAACACCGACTGTGACACCCCCCCTCCCCCTGAAATGCAGAGGAGATCCCGCGCAGAAGTCACACAAACAATCCTGCCACCAGTTCTTCCTCCGCTAGAGATACAGTGTCCCTCTGACGCTGCCACCTCCTCCCTTCTCTCTTCCCAAGGCCAGCCCCTACTGACCACTCTCTGGGCTGGAGTGGTTCTGCCCCTACGCCCTGTCCCCTCCTCTTCGCCCAGGCCAGGGACAGGAGGATGGGCTCAGCGTGCAGCTTCCCCCTGGGTTTATATCTGGTGCCTCCCTCCTCTCCCTCCCCTCTGCACAACGTCAGGTTCCTCCTCTCTCACCCTCCGAGGAGCAGCCCCAGCAGGGGAGGGGGGAGAGAGGCAGTTTCTGCAGCCCTCACAGCAGGTCCCAGCAGCGGGGGGAGGAGCTGCCAGGGCATCTCTGCTGGGTCCCAGGCACTCAGGGCAGAGGAGCAGCTCCCCAGGCTGGCGTTGTAAATCAGAGACCAGGTGCTCTCATCTCTGTGACCCTTTTCCTCTCCAGACCATAGGCGCCAACTTCCCCCAGTGCCGGTGGGTGCTCGCGCCCCCGGGCCCCACCCTGACTTCACCCTTTCCCCACCCCCACCCCACCCCCATTCCAACCCCTTCCCCAAAGTCTCAGCCCCTCCCTGCCCCTATTGGACCCCTTCTCCAAATCCCCGTCCCGGCCCCACCTCTTCCCCGAGCGTGCTGCCTTCCCCCTCCTGCCCCCTCCCTCCCGGCCGAGCGAAACAGGTGCAAGTGCTGGGAGCTAGGGGGGAAGCGGGCACGCGGTGCGCTCAGGGGAGGAGGCGGAGCGGAGGTGGAGGTGAGCTGGGCAGGGGGGTGGGGAGCTGCCCAATTTTTCAGAGCGCCCACGGAGTCGGCCCCTATGCTCCAGCCTCTGCCATCTGAGCTAGAGCCAGCTGAGGAGCAGGGGGCTGCAGCCTCTGTCACCAAATGTGAATGTACAAAAGTGGGTCCCATTGCCCAGGCTGAGAACTGCAGTGACGTCTCTGCTCGGTGTCAGGCGCCCAGGGCCGAGGCAGCTCCCTGGGATCCAGGCCTGTCCCAGGGCTGCTGGGGAGTGTGAGAAATGGTCCCCGCCTCCCCCAGGGCTGAGCTCTGCCCCTCACGCTCTGATTCTCTCTGTCCCCAGTGACGGTGACTCTGGATCCAGACACGGCTCATCCCCAGCTCGCCCTGTCTGAGGATCGGAGACATGTGAGATGGGGACACGCCCGGCAGGATCTGCCCGACAACCCTGAGCGATTTGACACTGAGCTCTGTGTGCTGGGCTGTGAGGGATTCACCCTGGGGAGACATTGCTGGGGGGTGGAGGTGGGGGATGGGGAATGCTGGGCTGTGGGGGTGGCCAGAGAGTCTGTGAGGAGGAAGGGCTGGATCGGTCATAACCCTGAGGGGGGGATCTGGGCTGTGCAGTGGTGGGGGTGTCAGTTCCAGGCTCTCACCTTCCCTGAGACCCCCCTGCCCCTGAGCCGGGTCCCCAGAAGGATCCGGGTTTCTCTGGACTGTGAATGGGGGCAGGTGGCATTTTTTGATGCTGATAACGAGGCCCCGATCTTCACTTTCCTGCCAGCCTCTTTCACCGGGCAGCGAATCCGTCCCTGGTTCTGGGTCTGGACAGGATCCTGGCTCAGACAGTGTTGCTGAGACATGGGGGGGATATCGCCCTGGAGTCTCACACACCCTTGTCTTTGTGACATTGGAAGTTTCCTGTTTCCTTCAGGCTTTCTGCCATGCAGTGCCCACGACCCTGGCGGCCCTGCTAGGTGTCTGCCCTGCCAAAGTATGGAAAACAGGGGGTGGCTTCTCTACCTCCGCCAATCTCATCCACCCAAGGCTTTTGCCGCCGTATGTCACTGTCCTCTGGCACAGGAGGACTCTGGGAATTCTGGCTCAGACAGTGCTACTGAGACATGGTGGGAATAGGCCAATGGGCATGAAAAAATGGGTGTCTCTAATCACAGTCATCCTAGTCTGTGATACTGGAGGCCTCTCATCTACCTAGCCTCTGGCTCATCTTCATGACCTTGGAGGACACCTGTCTACCCAACCCCAATATCTAATCTCTATGACACTCCCCCTCCCTCCCTGCAGCCCCAGGGATGGGAAGGGCTGGGGGGGGGTGAATAACTCCTGGAGCTGCTGCAGGTGCATAGGGTTCCTGAGGGGCATGTGTGGGGCTGCAGGATGAGAACTGATGGAGGGTCAGGGACAGAGGTGATGTGGGGGTTGGGGCTGTAACTGCTAGGTGGGCTCGGGGACAGGCAGCTGTGGGGGTGGCAAAGACACCAAATTACTTGTGATTTGGGAGGTGTGGGGAGAAGGGGGATACTCTGCACCAGCAGGGAGCCTGGGAGATCGAGACCCGGTCCCAGGGACTGGCAGGTGTGACCTCCAGGCCCCTGGGGAAGGGATGCTGTGGTGAGGGGGCGGGAGGCGGGGGAGGGCATGTCATTTGGATGAAGGTGAGCTGGCTGCGGGGAGGGGAGAGGCAGGTTTCATCAGAAGGGAGAGAAGAAATCAAGGGGGGGGCAGGAAATAAAGTAAAACAAGAGTAAATCGAGAAACCTGGGGAAAGGTGAGGTGGGCAGCGAACTAATGCGAAAAGAGTGAAAGCAAGTGGAGACACTTGGGGCAGAGGGGGAGGAAGGGGAGAGAACTGGGAACCTGAGCTCGAACGATCTGTGATAGGGAATGAAAGAGATTTGGGGCAGACAGAGAAATAAATGGATGGAAAACAGCGCTAGCTAAAATGATGTGCAGAACTGGATGAAATAAAAGAAAAGGGAGAAGGAAAGAAAACACGAGAGGGAGAGCTATAAAATCTTTCTGATGTGTGACTGTAACTCGTTAACGGAGTGAAAGTAAGCAGAGGGACTTACTGGTACCCCAGGTCCCTCCTGGGCAAGGTGGGGGGGGGCTCTGGTCACTGGAAGGGGCGGGGCCTCTGGTGGAAGGGGCGGGGCTGGGGACCAGGAGCCCTGGTGCTGCAGCAGCAGTAGCCAGGAATCCTGGGACCGTGGCAGCGATTTGAAGGGTCCCCCCAGAGCTGCTGCCCCTTTTGCTACCCACATCAGTGGCCCTGCCAGGAAAAAAAAGGGCAGCGACGTTAAAGCAACTCAGCAGCGCTTTAACATCGGCCGTGTGCGGGCCGGTACCGGCAGCCAGTTCTCATTGGTGCACTGTCCCATTTTCACCTCTGCTCATTAATTCCACCCCAGAGTGCATTTGCAATATTTCCACTTTAATGCCTTTCAGAACAATACTTCAATTTTTTTGATGTTTTTCCCACATGGTCTTGTTATGAAAGTTCCCTTCCAGTTCCCTTTAAGCCTGTCATTTACTTTATGTATATAAAGCATATAAAAGTGTTTCCTTGTTTATTTCCCTTTCATTTTCCAGATGTGAGTTTTGAAGATAGTCATGGAATTTTTTTTCTCCTGAACTGGTTGTGTCACTGCACTCTAATGAGGATATGCCTGTATGTCACTCTGGGTTTATCTACACTGCAATGTAAGCCCAGGGTCATTGGGTCTGGAGTCAGCTGGCCAGGGGTGACAGTAACGTAAAGTACTTGACGGAGTCCTGAGCGGGGGTGTGGCCTCAGCCAGAAGAGGCAGGGCCTTTCCATATTTAGAGACCCTGAGGCTCTGGCTGTGGCTGGGAGTCCTGGCAGGGCCGGTGCAAGGATGTTTCGGGCCCTAAGCGAAACTTCCACTTTGCCCCCCAACCCCCCGCACCTCCGCCCTGAGGTCCGCCCCCCCCCCGCGGCAGCTCCCCCCCCTCTGCCCTGAGGCGCCCCCCTGCCCCAGCTCACCCCTGCTCTGCGCACAAGCACGAGCACCAGCACCCTGAGCACGCCGTCGGTGCTTCACTTCTCCCGCCTCCCAGGCTTGCGGTGCCTAAGCTGATTGGCGCCGCAAGCTTGGGAGGCAGGAGAAGTGACGCAGCTATGGCATGCTCGGGGAGGAGGCAGGGCAGGGGTGAGCTGGGGTGGGGAGTTCCCCTGCATGTTGCCCCCCCCCTTACTTGCTGCAGGCGGCCCTCCCCCCAAAGATCTGGCCGCTGCGGTCACTGTCGAAGAAAATGGCACCCCCCAAATCCCAGTGCCCTAGGCGACTACCTAGGTTGCCGAAATGGTTGCACCGGCCCTGGTCCCAGGGCCTTCAAATCACCCCGGAGCTACCAGCTGCAGAGGTGGCTGGGAGCCCCGGGGCTCAGGGGCAAATTAAAGGGCCCGGGGCTCTGGCCTCCGCGGAGCTCCAGGCCCTTTAAATCACCGCCGGAGCCCTGCCACCGCTACCCCAGGGCGGCAGGGCTCCAGCGGTGATTTAGAGGGCCCAGGGAAGCCAGTCTAGTCTGGCACAGCATACCAGTTCTTGCCGGTACACCATACCAGACCGTACCAGCTTACTTTCACCTCTGCAGCTGGCACATGTCGGAGAACCCTGGGCTTGAGCATCTACACTAACCTAGGCTCAAATCTGGGGCTCTGGTGTCCACACTGCAGCATGTAGACCTCAGTCCAACCAACCCTATCCCAGATTCCGACCTGAAATGTGGCCGCTGTGGCCCTTTGACCATGTTGCAGAGTAGCAAAACTTTTCTGCCCACCCTGCACTGTGGGAAAGCCTCCATGAGGGTTCAAATCTTAATATACATCAGACAATCCACACAAGAGAGGGACCCCATAAATGCTTGGATGGTGGGAAAAGCTTCAGTTCTAGCTCATACCTTCCTAAACATTTCAGAATCCACATGGCACTGTATCTATAAATGCCTCGACTGGAAAAAGTTTCATTGATGATCAAACCTTGCTTCACATCAGAGAGAGAACCGATAAATACTTGGAATGCAAGAAAAGCTTCAATAACTGCAGGAAAAGATTCAGTCTGAGCTCACAAATTATTCCCCATCGGATAATTTACACAAGAAAGAGCTTGAAGGGGTACCTTCATTTGGTGCTCACACAGCATCAAGCGTCAGCAAGTCCATACAGGGAAGAGCCTCTCAGATGTCCTTAGCCTAGAAAATGCTTCAGTTGGAGCTAACACCAGATTGGACATCAGAGACTCCTCCACACAGGAGAGAAATTCTCTCGGTGCCTTGACTAGGCAACATACAAGTTGTCAGTCTCAAAACACACAAGTTCAGGAATCATTTCCTTCTGGTTACAAGTTTCCACACTGTCAGTGGGCAACAAAATCAAATCAGTTTTATGGTTTCTTTGTGCCCTTGCTAGGGTATCAACTTGATTAGATAAAGTTGCTACACCCTTTCCCAGCAACACACTAAGCAACAGTACCAGAGTCATTTGTCCTCTGGGATCTTGTTAGTTACAGTGTCACTCTCCCTAGCAGACACAAATTTAGGACCATTCCCTTTCTGGGCGTTAGTTGTAACCAGAACCAACTCTGAGACAACTGCACTGCTCTCAACCATCACAGGCTGAGAGGCACCTTCTCTCTGCTCCACAGACAAAGAAGAGCTGGAGAAACCTTCCCCTTCACCAGACACACAGCTTGGGATATCCTTTCCCTTGTCCCAGCACACAGGACTGTTCACAGACAACTGCTTGGAGACTGGGGTAGCTTCCTCCATAGGCAAGTCATTACCCCTGACAGACACAGGCACATTTCCTTCACTGTCACAATCCTCCACACAGGGAACAGGGAAGATATAGGGACACTCATTTTCCACTAACTTTGCCTTCCCCAACTGGTTAGACAAAGCCATCAGCTCACACGGCTGCCTAGGCTCATCGAAACTTTCCTTACCTTCCTCTCCCTTGTCCCAGCACCCAGGGCTGGTTACAGACAAATACTGGGATAGTGGGGTGTTGTGTATTTGGTTGTCGTGGTAACAGAATCTTGTTGTTGCTCTGGCAACTGAGTTAGACTATTAGGGGATAGCCCAGCCAGTTTTGGCTGGTTTGGTTAGTTCAGTGTGTGGCAATAAATGGCTGCTCCAAGGTTTACAGCTCTCTGTGTCTCCAGTGATTTCTTCCTAAACTGCTGCCCTCAAGGATATAACAACGTGGCGACGAGGGTGGGATCTCTGTTCTGCCCCAGCAACAGAAGGACGTAGACATCAAGGTGTGACGATGCGGTTCTGGCGGGACCCAACTGAGAGTGCCAAATCAGGACCAATTGCTCAAACAGGGCAGTCACAGCCCTAGGCTGGGGTTTTTCCACCTCTAGGGCAAACCAAACCAGCCAGACAAAAAGGACTTTGGTCTCACCCCACTGGCTAACCACAAGTCACACAAGCAATTTCCTTAGACACTCCAGTCTCCCAGTATCACCACCAGTGCACTCATCCTGGGGATAAATGGTTATGAAAACCAACACCCCAATAAAAGGAAAAGGTTCTCTCGATCCCAAAGGACCAAGCCCCAGACCAAGGTCAATATACACATCAGATCTTACCCACAAATCACGCTGTTGCCAATCCTTTAGAATCTAAAATCTAAAGGTTTATTTACAAAGGGAAAAAGGTAGAGATGAGAGGTAGAATTGGTTAAATGGAATCAATTACATACAGTAATGGCAAAGTTCTTAGTTCAGGCTTGCAGCAGTGATGGCATAAACTGCAGGTTCAAATCAAGTCTCTGGAAAACATCCCCCGCCGGGACGGGTCCTCAGTCCCTTGTGTAGAGCTTCAGTTTGTAGCAAAGTCCCTCCAGAGGTAAAAAGCAGGATTGAAGACCAGATGGAGATGATGCATCAGCCTTATATAGGCTTTTCCAGGTGTAAGAACCTCTTTGTTCTTACTGTGGAAAATCACCGCAAAATGGAGTCTGCAGTCACATGGACAAGTCTCTGCATACCTTGCTGAGTCACAAGGTGTGTCTGCCTTCTCTCCATGGGTCAGTTGTGTAGCTGATGGTCCTTAATGGGCCATCAAGCAGGCTATGCAGAGCTAACACCAGCTTGTCTGGGATGCTTCCCCCAGAAGCACTGCCCCAACTTGAAATACAGACAGCACAGACCCAACATTTATAACTTCAACTAAAAATGATACAGACATACAGACAGCATAATTATAACCAGCAACCCATAATCTGGTCTTAGACACCTTATATGACCCCCTTTACCTAAGATTTGGTGCCACTACAGGACCTTGGTTGCAACCCATGTTCTATATGGTCCCAGTTTATATCAATAACGTCACACCCCCAACGCAAAATTGATGCAGGAAGGGATGTCACAAACATCGCTGACTGCATCCCAAGAGCCCCCCATCCTTGGGTCTGTCTCACTACAGCTAGTGTTGGGCTAGAGGCCGTACCAGTGTATAACAGAAATGGTTTATCAAAGTCATGTTCAATAACATGAATGAATCTCTTTACAAACTCAAGGTATAACTTGGTTAGCTTTTGCAGCATGGTTCCTGTATGTCTCATGTGATCTTGCCAAGAGCTAAAGAAAACAGCTACTTTATCCATACCAGCTCTGGCCAATGTTTGGAACCCAATTAACCTTAAACCCATGTAGATATTGATGTTGTTCATAGTACAGGAATCTTGGCATTTAGCCAGGAAAGCACCCTAAGCACAGACTGCTCACTTACAGAATCAGCATGGAGACATTCCTGTCCCAACATCATTCTGGATCTTCGCCCATCCGGGGCCAATAGAACCTACTGCGAATAAGTTCCAGGGTCCTCTCCATTCCTAAATGTCCAAAGTCATCATGCAGGGCCCTCATAGCCAGGGCTCTGTACTCTTTCGGCAGCACTAGTTGGGTCCGTTGTTTTTGTAAAGGATCTGTGGTCACACGGTGTAGCACTCCCTGAATCAGTTTTAGTTTGGTCCATTCTCTCAATAGCAGCTTACCTTCTGGGTTGGGCGGGACAACCGCAGCCGGGCTTCGCCCCTCCCTTTTGGCAAGTAGTGTATCACGGATGTCAGTATCTTGCAGCTGGGCTTCCTGCCAGTCAGCCGCATTGAGCATGGGCAAGGGAGATTGGTCCAATGCAATATAGTTCACTGAAGCAGAAGGCACGCATTCAGGGGGCAGGCCCAAAGCTTCAGCAACACATCCATGAAGGCTCTCATGGGCCTCCGGCTCTCTGCGACTCACGCTGCAAATAGCTCTCACTCCATCTGTGGGTATCACAGCAACCTCAGGTGTCTGCGGACGTCTGGACAATGCATCTGCATCTACATTGCTTCTCCCGGATCGGTATTGAATGCTGAACTCATAGCTAGCCAAGGCTGCCACCCATCTCTGCCCTGTAGCATCCAACTTAGCACTCGTTAACACATAAGTCAGTGGGTTGTTGTCTGTCCACACCTGGAACTGAGCACCATACAAGTAGTCTCAAAATTTCTCAGTGATGGCCCATTTGAAGGCCAAGAACTCCAGCTTGTGGATGGGATATCGAGTTTCACTGTCAGACAGTCCTCGGCTGGCCAAGGCTACAGGTTTGTGATTGCCTTCCACCTCCTGGTACAGTACTGCTCCCAGACCCTCCAAACTGGCATCAGTATGCAGGATAAATGGTTTGCTTGGATCAGCAAAGACTAGGATGGGAGCATGAGTTAGGCGAGTAATGATTTCCCGAAAAGCCCTCTCACATCTCTCATCCCACCGTGGGCCAAACGGTTCGAAGGGGCCATAGTGTCTCTGCACAGGAGGCTTTGGAGGCCTCCTCTTATTCCGGGTCTTAGATTTGTACTTGTTGCACTGGTATCCCCTGGTAAGATCATTCAGAGGTTTTACAATTGTGGCATAGTTCTTCACAAATCTGCGGTAGTAGCCACTAAATCCAAGAAAGGTCTTGAGTTCTCTGTAGTTAGTGGGACGTGGCCAGGTAGTGAGTGCTTCTATTTTATCGGGATCAGTACTCACACCCTCTTGGGACACGATGTGACCGACATACTTTACTGAGGTTTGGCAGAACTGGCATTTGTCAATTGAAAGCTTCAAACCATATGCCTCCAACCTATCGAGCATTTTAAGAAGTCTTTCTTCATGTTCCTCCAAGGTTCTTCCAAACACAATCAGGTCGTCCAAGTAAACTAACACTTGCAATAAATTTTTTTTTATTTAGGCAGGTACTCCTGACAATCACCTCCTTTTCTGACATTGCTGCCACCACCAAAGGGACCGGGCCCGCATACCTCAGTGCTCCCACTGGCAAATCAGGTATCACTTTCCTTGTGTCCTCAATTTTTCTGTAGGCCACGGCACAGCGTGTGTGTATCACCAAGGTATTCAGATATTGGTCTCCTGCTTGCTCTCTGCTGTAATCGGCAAGTATCCTAAAGAGGCTGGAGTTGGTCCCTATTAGCACAGACACATCAGAGGCTCCTTTGGGGTCAGGGCATATTAAAGCAGCAGTGTCCACCTCCTGTCTTACCCCAGCAATCTCTTCTGGGAATTCCAGGTGTACTATGACATAGCCCTGGTAGGGGTATTCATCCATGCTAAGGCCACACAGGCCAAGTCCTGTCAGGGGCTGTATAGGCAGATGCCCAAGCATCTGCTGGTAGAAAGACTGGAATACGATGGTCACCTGGGATCCCATGTCAAGCACTGCTCTGCATTCTGTGAGGGCTGGCTCCCAGTGGTTCTTACATTCCACTCACCATCTTCCACTGCTATCGAGCCTGGAACCTGTAGAGGGTCCACAGCCGAGGGCAGCTCACACAGTACAGCAAAAGCCCCCTCCTCCCTCACAAACATGCGCCCACGCATTTTGCACTTACACAGGTACTCAGTGGATGACCTTAAGATAGATTCTATTGAGCCCTCATCAACTGCCTCCAGCACCCCTGTCATAGGTTTCTCCCCCACTTAGAACTGTTGGGTTCCAATATGGGGACCTGCATGGACTCCCCTAAACTAAAATCCTAGTTTAGATCTGGTAAAAGCTGCCACCACACCCAATAATGTACGTGTATTGGGACACAGTCCTTCCACAAAATCCTTGGGGATCCCAAGAGCCCCAAATCCATGGAGTTCTTACACCTAGGAGAAATAAACCATACCCCCCTGCTTCCTCCCCCCTCCCTTTTCCTAGGAGAGATACCGGGATCCAACTACAGAGGGATGCCTTCCTCCTCCCTCCTCCCCTTTCCCTGAGAATTCACCCAAGGAAAGATCAAACAAGTCCTTAACAGAAAAGATTTATTAAAGAATAAAAGAAAGTAAACTGTCTCTGTAATACCAAGATGGAACAATACACAGGGTCTAAACTTATCAATCTCTGGAGAGAATCCCCCCTCCTTTCTTTCTCAGTAAAAGCAATAACAGTACAGAATTAAAGAAATTCTATAGCAAAACACAGAATTGCAAATACAGAAATAAAAGTATAAGAATACTAGTTCCTTGCTAATACTCACTAGCTTGAATAGAAGAATTTATTGCAGAAACCTGGGAGGACTTGATTAAGATGTCTGGACTCACTTAACTCCCAAGAGAGACTCTCTAACACAAAGAAAAGAAAAAAAAACTTCCCTCCACAGAGATTTGAAAATCTCTTGTCCCTGATTGGTCCTCTGGTCAGGTGTTCACAGGTACTGCTTGTTAACCCTTTACAGGTAGAAAAAAACCTACAGGTACTGCTTGTTAACCCTTTACAGGTAGAAAAAAACCTTAACCCTTAACTAACTGTTTATGACAGCCAGCCAATCTGCTATCCACTCCTCTTTGCCAGGCAATCATCTATCCGCTCCTCTCCACCAGCCAATCTGCTATCCGCTCCTCTCTGCCTGCCAATCTGCTATACGCTCCTGTGTCAGCCAATCTGCTATCCGCTCCTGTGTCAGCCACCCTGCTATGCGCTCCTCTCCGCCAGCCAATCTGCTATCCGCTCCTCTCAGCCAGCCACTCTGCTATCCGCTCCTCTCCGCCTGCCACCCTGCTATTCGCTCCTGTGTCAGCCAATCTGCTATCCGCTCCTCTCAGCCAGCCACCCTGCTATCCACTCCTCTCCGTCAGCCACCCTGCTATCCGCTCCTCTCCGCCAGCCAATCTGCAATTCGCTCCTCTTTGCCAGCCACCTTGCTATCCGCTCCTCTCCGCCAGCCAATCTGCTATCCGCTCCTTTCCGTTAGCCAATCTGCTATCCGCTCCTGCGACAGTCAATCTGCTATCCGCTCCTCTCCGCCAGCCACCCTGCTATCCGCTCTTCTCCGCCAGCCACCCTACTATCCGCTCCTCTCCGCCAGCCACCCTGCTATCCGCTCCTCTCCGTCAGCCACCCTGCTATCCGCTCCTGTGTCAGCCAATCTGCTATCCGCTCCTCTCTGTCAGCCACCCTGCTATCCGCTCCTGTGTCAGCCAATCTGCTATCCGCTCCTGTGTAAGCCACCCTGCTATCCGCTCCTGTGTCAGCCAATCTGCTATCCGCTCCTGTGTCAGCCAATCTGCTATCCGCTCCTCTCCTTCAGCCAATCTGCTATCCCCTCCTCTCTGTCAGCCACCCTGCTATCCGCTCCTCTCCGTCTGCCACCCTGCTTTCCCCCCTTGTCAGCCAATCTGCTATACGCTCCTCTCCGTCAGCCAATCAGCTATACGCTCCTGTGTCAGCCAATCGGCTATCCGCTCCTGTGTCAGCCAATCTGCTATCCGCTCCTCTCCGTCAGCCAATCTGCTATGCGCTCCTGTGTCAGCCACCCTGCTATCCGCTCCTCTCCGTCAGCCACCCTGCTATCCGCTCCTCTCCGCCAGCCACCCTGCTATCCGCTCCTCTCCGTCAGCCACACTGCTATCCGCTCCTGTGTCAGCCAATCTGCTATCCGCTCGTGTGTCAGCCAATCTGCTATCCGCTCCTGTGTCAGCCAATCTGCTATCCGCTCCCCTCCGCCAGCCACCCTGTTATCCGACCTCTGCGTCATCCCCCCTGCTATCCGCTCTTCTCCGTCAGCCACCCGGCTATCCGCTCCTCTCCGCCAGCCAATCTGCTATCCGCTCCTCTCCGTCAGCCAATCTGCTATCCGCTCCTCTTTGCCAGCCAATCTGTGATCCGCTCCTCTCCGTCAGTCAATCTGCTAACCGCTCCTGCGTCAGTCAATCTGCTATCCGCTCCTCTCCGCTAGCCACCCTGCTATCCGCTCCTCTCCGTCAGCCAATCTGCTATCCGCTCCTCTCCGTCAGCCAATCTGCTATCCGCTGCTGCGTCAGTCAATCTGCTATCCGCTCCTCTCCGCCAGCCACCCTGCTATCCGCTCCTGTGTCAGCCAATCTGCTATCCGCTCCTGTGTCAGCCAATCTGCTATCCGCTCCTCTTTGCCAGACAATCTGCGATCCGCTCCTCTTTGCCAGCCAATCTGCCATCCGCTCCTCTCCGCCAGCAAATCTGTTATCCGCTCCTCTCTGACAGCCACCCTGTTATCCGCTCCTCTCCGCCAGCCACCCTGCTATCCGCTCCTCTCCACCAGCCAATCTGTTATCCGCTCCTCTCCATCAGACACCCTGCTATCCTCTCCTCTCCGTCAGCCTATCTGCTCCTCTCCGTCAGCCACCCTGCTATCCGCTCCTGTGTCAGCCAATCTGCTATCAGCTCCTGTGTCAGCCAATCTGCTAACCGCTCCTATGTCAGCCAATCTGCTATCCGCTCCTCTTTGCCAGCCAATCTGCGATCCGCTCCTCTCCGCCAGCCAATCTGCTATCCGCTCCTCTTTGCCAGCCAATCTGCAATCTGCTCCTCTCCGCCAGACACCCTGCAATCCGCTCCTCTCCGCCAGCCACCCTGCTATCCGCTCCTCTCCGCCAACCAATCTGCTATCCGCTCCTCTCCGCCAGCCACCCTGCTATCCGCTCCTCTACGCCAGCCACCCTGCTATCCGCTCCTCTCCGCCTACCAATCTGCTATCCTCTTCTCTCCGCCAGCCACCCTGCTATCCGCTCCTCTCCGCTAGCCACCCTGCTATCCGCTCCTCTCCGCCAACCACCCTGATATCCGCTCCTCTCCGCCAGCCAATCTGCTATCAGCTCCTCTCCGCCAACCACCCTGCTATCCGCTCCTCTCCGCTAGCCACCCTGCTATCCGCTCCTCTCCGTCAGCCAATCTGCTATCCCCTCCTGTGTCAGCCAATCTGCTATCCCCTCCTGTGTCAGCCAATCTGCTATCCGCTCCTGTGTCACCCAATCTGCTATCCGCTCCTCTCCGCCAGCCACCCTGCTATCCGCTCCTCTCCGCCAACCAATCTGATATCCGCTCCTCTTCGCCAGCCTATCTGCTATCCGCTCCTCTTTGCCAGCCAATCTGCAATCTGCTCCTCTCTGCCAGCCACCCTGCTATCCGCTCCTCTCCGTCAGCCAATCTGCTATTTGCTCCTGTGTCACCCAATGTGCTATCCGCTCCTCTTTGCCATCCAATCTGCTATCCACTCCTCTCCGGCAGCCACCCTGCTATCCGCTACTCTCCTCCAGCCACCCTGCTATCCGCTCCTGTCCGCCAACCAATCTGCTATCCGCTCCTCTCCGTCAACCAATCTGCTATCCCCTCCTGTGTCAGCCAATCTGCTATCCGCTCCTCTTTGCCAGCCAATCTGCAATCTGCTACTCTCCGCCAGACACCCTGCAATCCGCTCCTCTCCGCCAGCCACCCTGCTATCCGCTCCTCTCCGCCAACCACCCTGCTATCCGCTCCTCTCCGCCAGCCAATCTGCTATCCGCTCCACTCCGCCAGCCAATCTGCTATGCGCTCCTGTGTCAGCCAATCTGCTATCCGCTCCTCTCCGCCAGCCAATCTGCTATCCGCTCCTCTCCGCCAGCCACCCTGCTATCCGCTCCTCTCCGCCAGCCACCCTGCTATCCGCTCCTCTCCGCCAAACACCCTGCTATCCGCTCCTCTCCGCCAGCCACCCTGCTATCCGCTCCTCTCCGCCAGCCACCCTGCTATCCGCTCCTCTCCGCCAAACACCCTGCTATCCACTCCTCTTCGCCAGCCACCCTGCTATCCGCTCCTCTGTCAGCCATTCTTCTTCTTCGAGTGATTGCTCCTATGCATTCCAGTCAGGTGTGCGTGCCGCGCGTGCACGGCTCTTCGGAACTTTTTTACCCTAGCAACTCCGGCAGGTCGGCTGGCGCCCCCTGGAGTGGCGCCTCTATGGCGCCTGTTATATACCCCAGCCGGCCCGTCCGCTCCTCAGTTCCTTCTTACCGCCCGTGACGGCCAGTTGGAACTGTGGAGTGCTCTCTGTCCTCCACCACCCTAGCTCTCGCTACTGTTCTCTGTATATAGTTCGTTTAGTACTTAGTGTAGATAGTTTTGATAGTTAGTTAGTTAGATTTTAGGATAAGGTTAAGGGGGGTATCCCCTCCCTTTCCTCCCCTGGTGCGGGCTCATGCCCAAGGCACCGGGCTTTAAGCCCTGTGCATCTTGCCAGAGGCCTATGCCAATCGGGGACCCGCACGACGCCTGCCTCCGTTGCCTTGGAGAAGGTCACCAAACAGATAAGTGTTCTATCTGTTCCGCCTTTAAGCCGCGAACTCGTAAGGAGCGGGACATTAGACTAAAACAGCTCCTAATGGAGGCGTCGCTCCAGCCCCTGGCACCGTCCGCGCCGGCACCGAGAAATTCATCAGTGCAGAGCGCACCGGTGGCCCCGAGCCGCTCCGGCACCGCGGCTCCGCAGCCTCGGCCAGCGGCCCCGAAGACCCGGCACCGCTCGCTCTCGCCTTATAAGAAGCACAAGCTGGCGGAGGCGATTGCTAAGGCCCGCGCTGACGACTCAGCGAAGACGGTTGCGCCACCTGCGGCCCCCGCGGTGGCCGTGCACAAGACGTGCACTGGACCATTGACTCCGGCGCCGCAAGGGCCGTCGAGTCCGGCACTGCCACGCTCCCCGGCACCGACTGTGGTCGAGCCCGGCCTGCCATCTACGCCGGAGACATTCGCCTCGGCGCGCGAGCTTATACAGCTCATAGAGGCACCGAGCCTCCGGCCCCCGGCACCGCCGGTGCGGGCTGTCGTGTCGGCAGGAAAGCCGGCCAGGATGATCCGGCCGCCCTCTCCGGACAGACGGCACGGACGACGCTCCCGGTCCCGGTCACGTTCCCGGTCCCACCGCAGGTCACCGTCCCGTCGCTCGCGATCTCGGCACCGCTCGCCATCGCGGTACCGGTCGCCGTCTCGACGTCGGTCGCAGTCCCGGTACCGTTCATCATCGCGGTACCGGTCGCACTCCCGGCATCGCACCGGGTCCCGATCGCCGTCGCGTCGGCACCGATGGAGGTCTCCGTCCCGGCACCATTCTCGGCACCGCGACTCGCGCAGCCGCTCCCGGCACCGCAGGTCCGGATCCCGGTCGAGCTCCCGGCACCGGTCGAGCTCCCGGCTCCACGGCAGACGTTGGTCTCGGTCGCCAACCCGGTACCGTGAAGACCGGCACCGATACTCGGCACCGTCCGGGGCCGGATTGCCTCAGTTGACGGCGCAATCCATCAGCGCCTCGGCACCGCCTTGGCCATCCCGCCCTGCGTCGGTCGTCTCCGCGGCGGACAGCAATGGACACCTACCGCCTACCCCACATGGTCAACCCCAGGGGGCACAGCAGTGGGGATTCTGGGTACCATGGGCCCAGTATGAGTCTCAGGGGGTACGGTTGCCCCCAAGAGCCACTGCCTCCGAGCGCAGGGTACCAGAGGCGACTGTTAGCCGGCCGCCCCCTTCACCACCACGCGAGCCTGACCGCGAGGGGACCATGCAGCCCGACCCAGCCGACGAACAGTCCGCGGGTCCTTCGACGGAGGTCGCCGTCCAGGGCTTGTCCTCGTCGTCCTCACCGGACGAGGCAGTGGCCGGAGCTTCTTCCAAGGAGCCTCCACCAATAGACCTGAAGTATCACCAGGACCTGCTTCGCCGCGTGGCGACGGCCATGGATCTTCCCGTGCCGGAGGTTCAGGAGGACGAGGACCCTATCACAAATGTTGTCGGAGCGGAGACTCCAGTGCGAGTGGCGTTACCGTTCGTACGGACAATACAAAAGAACGCCACCACACTCTGGCAGACGCCGGCGTCCATCCCTCCTATGGCTCGTCGGGTCGAGCGCAAATATTCAGTCCCCCCCACGGGCTACGAGTATCTCTATACTCACCCAACCCCGGACTCGTTGGTCGTTCAGTCGGTCAACGACAGGGAGAGGCATGGTCAACCTGCCCCTGCGCCTAAGTCGAAGGACGCGCGGCGAATGGACCTGCTAGGCCGCAAGGTCTACTCGGCTGGCGGCCTGCAAATACGCATCGCCAACCAGATGGTCCTCCTCGCCAGGTACGTCTATGACATCATGGCATCCCTGGTGAAGTTTACAGAGCTCCTGCCAACAGCCTCCCGCCAGGAGTTCTCGGCGATGTTGGACGAGGGAAAGAAATCGTCCAGGTCCTCCATCACGGCCGCCCTCGACGCCGCGGACTCGGGAGCTCGGACCTTAGCCTCCGGCGTGACGATGCGGCGCATCCCCTGGCTGCAGTCCTCCACCCTGCCACCGGAGGTGCAGTACACATTGCAGGACCTGCCCTTTGACACCCAGGGTCTTTTCTCCGAGAAAACTGATTCCCGGATCCAGACCCTGAAGGACGGTCGCATTGCCATCCGCACCCTCGGCATGCACACACCGGCACCGCAGCGCAGGTCCTTCCGGCAGCAACCCTCCCGGTCTTTTCCCCAACAACGGTACCGCCCGTACAGCAGCAGGTGACCGGGCCTAAATCGCCGTCGTCCATCCGGCAATAGGCGCAACCAGGCCCAGGCCCCTTCCAAGGCCCCTCAGGGCCCCAAGCAGGCCTTTTGATGGGACGCCCGGGGACGGCCCATCACTCTCCCTACCAGATCCTGCCCCTCTCTTTTACAACCGCCTCTCCCGTTTCTTTTCGGCGTGGTCCCAAATAACATCGGACAACTGGGTGCTTCAAACAGTCCAGTCGGGATACCGCCTCCAATTTGTTTCGCCCCCACCTTCCCACCCACCCTCCCTGTCCCTCTTCAGGGACCCCTCTCACGAGCAATTCCTCTTACAAGAGGTCCAGACTCTGTTGAGCGTGGGTGCCATAGAGGCAGTGCCTCAAGACAGGTGGGGCAGGGGATTCTATTCCGGATACTTTCTCATCCCCAAAGCGAAAGGAGGGCTACGTCCTATCCTGGACCTTCGCGAGCTGAACAAGTACCTGCTCAAGCCCAAGTTTCGCATGGTCACCCTGGGGACCATCATTCCCTCTCTGGATCCGGGAGACTGGTTTGCTGCCCTCGACATGAAGGACGCCTACTTCCATGTCGCGATCTACCCTCCTCATCGACGTTACCTCCGTTTTGTGGTCAACAACGCCCACTACCAGTTCGCCGTGTTACCATTCAGACGCTCCACCGCGCCGAGGGTGTTTACCAAATGCATGGCAGTGGTTGCCGCAGCCCTCCGCCGTCGTCAGATACACGTCTACCCGTATCTCGACGACTGGCTGGTTCGCGGACAGTCTCGACAGCTGGTAATGGGCCAGATGACAGAAATCCTGTCCCTCTTTCAGCGACTCGGTCTTCTCATCAATGCCGAGAAGTCCACCATCGCAGCGGGTGGAGTTCATTGGAGCGGTCCTCGACTCCTCGTTGGCCCGAGCCTGCCTACCGCGATCTCGGCACCAGACGATGGTCTCCATCATCCGGGACCTCGTCACCTTCCCGACCACGATGGTGCGCTCCTGCCTCCGCCTCCTGGGCCACATGGCATCATGTACGTATGTCACCGCATACGCGCGGCTCCACCTCCGCCCGTTCCAGTCTTGGCTCGCCTCGGTGTACCGGCCGCATCAACATCCCATCGACATGGTGGTCACGGTCACCAAGCCGACCCTCGAGTCCCTCCGCTGGTGGCTCGACCCAGAGGTCGTGTGTGCGGGAGTCCCGTTCCACACTCCTCGCCCGTCCGCCACTCTGACCACGGATGCCTCAGCGCTCGGTTGGGGAGCTCACCTGGGCGACCTTCACACCCAGGGCCTGTGGTCGCCCCAGGAGCTCGCTCTGCACATCAATGTCCGCGAGCTGCGAGCGATCCGTTTCGCCTGCCACACCTTCCGCACCCACCTGCAAGGCCGCTGTGTGACAGTGTTCACGGACAATACATCAGCAATGTTCTACGTGAACAAACAGGGCGGAGCCCGCTCCTCCCTCCTCTGCAGGGAAGCGATGCTCCTGTGGGACTTCTGCGTGACCCACTCCATTCACCTGGAAGCGTCCTTTCTTCCGGGAGTACATAACACGCTGGCCGACCATCTCAGCAGGTCGTTCCTCTCCCACGAGTGGTCTCTCCGTCCCGACGTCGCGCACACAATCTTCCGCAGGTGGGGGTTTCCCCGGATAGACCTATTCGCCTCCAAGGCGAACAGAAAGTGCCACTTGTTCTGCTCGTTCCGGGGTCACTCGCCGGGGTCCCTGTCGGATGCCTTCCTGTATCCCTGGCAGACTCACCTCCTCTACGCCTTCCCTCCGTTCCCGCTCGTGCACAGAGTGCTATAGAAGCTTCGGAGGGACAGAGCCAGCGTCATACTCGTGGCTCCAGCCTGGCTGAGGCAACATTGGTACACCCTGCTCCTCGAGCTCTCCGTTCGGGATCCTCTCCCCCTTCCGTTATGGCCGGACCTCATCACCCAGGACTTCGGAGACTCCGCCATCCGAACCTGCAGTCCCTCCATCTTACAGCTTGGTACCTGAGTGGATGACCCGCACGGAGAGGGACTGTTCGGCGGCGGTGCAGCAAGTCCTGCTTGAGAGCAGAAAGCCTTCTACTCGCTCCACCTACCTTGCGAAGTGGAAGCGATTCGCACTCTGGTGTGATAGCCGAGAACTCAATCCATTCGTAGTACCTGTCCCTACCATCTTGGACTACCTCTGGTACCTTAAGGAGCAAGGTCTTGCGGTCTCCTCCTTGAGAGTCCACCTCGCAGCAGTATCCGCCTTTCGTCCATCTGTGGAAGGTCGGTCAATCTTCTCCAACCAGATGGTTTCCCGCTTCCTCAAAGGCATGGACCGCTTGTACCGCCGGTGCGGCGTCCTGCCCCGACCTGGGATTTGAACCTCGTGCTGGCCAAGCTGATGGGTCCCCCCTTCGAGCCCTTGGCCACGTGCTCCCTGCTCTACCTCTCCTGGAAGACAGCCTTCCTCGTCGCAATTACATCAGCGAGACGAGTCTCTGAGCTCCGTGCTCTAACGGTGGGTCCACCATACACCGTCTTCCACGGGGATAAGGTGCAACTTCGACCACATCCGGCCTTCCTCCCTAAGGTGGTCTCGCCCTTCCACCTCAACCAGGAGATCTTCCTCCCGGTCTTCTTCCCGAAGCCGCATGCCTCGCCTAGGGAGCAACAGCTTCACACCCTGGACGTCCGCAGGGTGCTCGCTTTTTACATCGAGCGGACGAAGCCCTTCCGGCGTTCACCCCAGCTGTTCGTAGCGGTTGCTGACTGCATGAAAGGCGAGCCGATCTCCTCCCAACGGATTTCCTCATGGGTCACAGCATGTATCCGGACCTGCTACGAGTTGGCTCGCGTGCCACCATGCCGCCTCACCACTCACTCGACGAGAGCGCACGCCACGTCGGCCGCCTTCCTGGCCCATGTCCCCATCCAGGACATCTGTCGAGCGGCCACCTGGTCTTCGGTCCACACCTTCGCCTCCCACTACGCGTTGGTGCAACAGTCACGAGACGACGCAGCCTTCGGCTCCGCGGTATTACACTCTGCCACGTTTCACTCCGACCCCACCGCCTAGGTAAGGCTTGGGAATCACCTGACTGGAATGCATAGGAGCAATCACTCGAAGAAGAAAAGACGGTTACTCACCGTAGTAACTGTTGTTCTTCGAGATGTGTTGCTCCTATCCATTCCAGACCCGCCCTCCTTCCCCACTGTCGGAGTAGCTGGCAAGAAGGAACTGAGGAGCGGACGGGCCGGCTGGGGTATATAACAGGGGCCATAGCGGCGCCACTCCAGGGGGCGCCAGCCGGCCCGCCGGAGTTGCTAGGGTAAAAAAGTTCCGAAGAGCCGTGCACGCGCGGCGCGCACACCTGACTGGAATGGATAGGAGCAACACATCTCGAAGAATAACAGTTACTACGACGAGTAACCATCTTTTCTATCCGCTCCTCTCCATCAGCCACTCTGCTATCTCCTCATCTCCGCCAGCCACCCTGCTATCCGCTCGTCTCCGTCAGCCACCCTGCTATCCGCTCCTCTGTGTTAGGCACTCTGCGATCAGCTCCTCTCCGCCAGCCACTCTGCTATCCGCTCCCCTCCGCCAGCCACTCTGCGATCCGCTCCTCTCTCCGCCAGCCACCCTGCTATCTGCTCCTCTCCGTCAGCCACCCTGCTATTCGCTCCTCTCCGTCAACTACCCTGCTATCCGCTACTCTGTGTCAGCCACCCTGCTATCTCCTCCTCTCCATCAGCCACTCTGCTATCCTCTCCTCTCCCGCAGCCACTCTACTATCCGCTCCTCTCCGCCACCCACCCTGCTATCCGCTCCTCTCCGTCAGCCACCCTGCTATCCGCTCCTCTCTCCGCCAGCCACCCTGCTATCTGCTCCTCTCCGTCAGCCACCCTGCTATTCGCTCCTCTCCGTCAGCTACCCTGCTATCCGCTACTCTGTGTCAGCCACCCTGCTATCTGCTCCTCTCCGTCAGCCACTCTGCTATCCGCTCCTCTCCGTCAGCCACCCTGCTATTCGCTCCTCTCCGCCAGCCACCCTGCTATCCGCTCCTCTCCGTCAGCCACCCTGCTATTCGCTCCTCTCCGTCAGCTACCCTGCTATCCGCTACTCTGTGTCAGCCACCCTGCTATCTGCTCCTCTCCGTCAGCCACTCTGCTATCCGCTCCTCTCCCGCAGCCACTCTGCTATCCGCTCCTCTCCGCCACCCACCCTGCTATCCGCTCCTCTCCATCAGCCACCCTGCTATCCGCTCCTCTCCGTCAGCCACCCTGCTATCCGCTCCTCTCTGTCAGCCACCCTGCTATCCGCTCCTCTCCGCCAGCCACCCTGTTATCCGCTCCTCTCCGTCAGCCACCCTGCTATCCGCTCCTCTCCGTCAGCCACCCTGCTATCCGCTCCTCTCCGCCAGCCACCCTGCTATCCGCTCCTCTCCGTCAGCCACCCTGCTATCCGCTCCCTCCCCCAGCCACTCAGCTATCCGCTCCTCTCCGCCAACCACCCTGCTATCAACTCCTCTCCGCTAGCCAACCTGCTATCCACTGCCCTCCGCCAGCCACTCTGCTGTCCTCTCCTCTGTGTCAGCCACCCTGCTATCCGCTCCTCTGTGTCAGCCACACTGCTATCCGCTCCTCTCCACCAGCCAATCTGCTATCCTCTCCTCTTTGCCAGCCAATCTGCTATCCGCTCCTGTGTCAGCCAATCTGCTATCCACTCGTGTGTCAGCCACCCCGCTATCCGCTCCTCTCCACCAGCCAATCTGCTATCCTGTCCTCTTTGCCAGCCAATTTTCTATAGTCTCCTCTTCGCCAGCCAATCTGCTATCCGCTCCTCTCCGCCAGCCAATCTGCTATCCGCTCCAATCCGCCAGCCAATCTGCTATCCGCTCCCCTTCGCCAGCCAATCTGCTATCCGCTCCTCTCCGCCAGCCAACCTGCTATCCTTTCCTTTCCGCCAGCCAATCTGCTATCCGCTCCTGTGTCAGACAATCTGCTATCCGCTCCTCTCCGCCACCCAATTTGCTATCCTCTCCTCTCTGCCACCGAATTTGCTATCCGCTCCTCTCCGCCAGCCACCCTGCAATCCGCTCCTCTCTGCCAGCCACCCTGCTATCCGCTCCTCTCCGCCAACCACCCTGCTATCCGCTCCTCTCCGCCAGCCACCCTGCTATCCGCTCCTCTCCGCCAACCACCCTGCTATCCGTTCCTCTCCGCCTGCCAATCTGCTATCCGCTCCTGCGTCACACAATCTGCTATCCGCTCCTCTCCGCCAGCCAGTCTGCGATCCGCTCCTCTTTGCCAGCGAATTTTCTTTCCTCTCCTCTCCGCGAGCCAATCTGCTATCCGCTCCTCTCCGCAAGCCAATCTGCTATCCGCTCCAATCCGCCAGCCAATCTGCTATCCGCTCCCCTCCGCCAGCCAATCTGCAATCCTCTCCTCTCCGCCACCCACCCTGCTATCCGCTCCTCTCCGTCAGCCACCCTGCTATCCGCTCCTCTCTCCGCCAGCCACCCTGCTATCTGCTCCTCTCCGTCAGCCACCCTGCTATTCGCTCCTCTCCGTCAGCTACCCTGCTATCCGCTACTCTGTGTCAGCCACCCTGCTATCTGCTCCTCTCCGTCAGCCACTCTGCTATCCGCTCCTCTCCGTCAGCCACCCACCTATTCGCTCCTCTCCGCCAGCCACCCTGCTATCCGCTCCTCTCCGTCAGCCACCCTGCTATTCGCTCCTCTCCGTCAGCTACCCTGCTATCCGCTACTCTGTGTCAGCCACCCTGCTATCTGCTCCTCTCCGTCAGCCACTCTGCTATCCGCTCCTCTCCCGCAGCCACTCTGCTATCCGCTCCTCTCCGCCACCCACCCTGCTATCCGCTCCTCTCCATCAGCCACCCTGCTATCCGCTCCTCTCCGTCAGCCACCCTGCTATCCGCTCCTCTCTGTCAGCCACCCTGCTATCCGCTCCTCTCCGCCAGCCACCCTGTTATCCGCTCCTCTCCGTCAGCCACCCTGCTATCCGCTCCTCTCCGTCAGCCACCCTGCTATCCGCTCCTCTCCGCCAGCCACCCTGCTATCCGCTCCTCTCCGTCAGCCACCCTGCTATCCGCTCCCTCCCCCAGCCACTCAGCTATCCGCTCCTCTCCGCCAACCACCCTGCTATCAACTCCTCTCCGCTAGCCAACCTGCTATCCACTGCCCTCCGCCAGCCACTCTGCTGTCCTCTCCTCTGTGTCAGCCACCCTGCTATCCGCTCCTCTGTGTCAGCCACACTGCTATCCGCTCCTCTCCACCAGCCAATCTGCTATCCTCTCCTCTTTGCCAGCCAATCTGCTATCCGCTCCTGTGTCAGCCAATCTGCTATCCACTCGTGTGTCAGCCACCCCGCTATCCGCTCCTCTCCACCAGCCAATCTGCTATCCTGTCCTCTTTGCCAGCCAATTTTCTATAGTCTCCTCTTCGCCAGCCAATCTGCTATCCGCTCCTCTCCGCCAGCCAATCTGCTATCCGCTCCAATCCGGCAGCCAATCTGCTATCCGCTCCCCTTCGCCAGCCAATCTGCTATCCGCTCCTCTCCGCCAACCACCCTGCTATCCGCTCCTCTCTGCCAACCACCCTGCTATCAGCTCCTCTCCGCCAGGCAATCTGCTATCCGCTCCTCTCCTCCAACCAACCTGCTATCCTGTCCTCTTTGCCAGCCAATCTGCTATCCGCCCCTGTGTCAGCCAATCTGCTATCCACTCGTGTGTCAGCCACCCTGCTATCCGCTCCTCTCCACCAGCCAATCTGCTATCCTGTCCTCTTTGCCAGCCAATCTGCTATCCGCTCCTGTGTCAGCCAATCTGCTATCCACTCGTGTGTCAGGCACCCTATCCGCTCCTCTCCACCAGCCAATCTCCTATCCGCTCCTCTCCGCCAGCCAACCTGCAATCCGTACCTCTCCGCCAGCCAATCTGCTATCCGCTCCCATGTCAGACTATATGCTATCCGCTCCTTTGTCAGACAATCTGCTATCCGCTCCTCTCCGCCACCCAATTTGCTATCCGCTCCTCTCAGTCAGACAATCTGCTATCCGCTCCTCTCCGCCAGCCACCCTGCAATCCGCTCCTCTCCGCCAGCCACCCTGCTATCCGCTCCTATCCGCCAACCACCCTGCTATCCGCTCCTCTCCGCCAGCCACCCTGCTATCCGCTCCTCTCCGCCAACCACCCTGCTATCCGTTCCTCTCCGCCAGCCAATCTGCTATCCGCTCCTGCGTCACACAATCTGCTATCCGCTCCTCTCCGACAGCCAGTCTGCTATCCGCTCCTCTTTGCCAGCCAATTTACTATCCTCTCCTCTCCGCCAGCCAATCTGCTATCCGCTCCTTTCCGCCAGCCAATCTGCTATCCGCTCCACTCCGCCAGCAAATCTGCTATCCGCTACTGTGACAGACACTCTGCTATCCGCTCCTCTCCGCCAGCCAATTTGCTATCCGCTCCTCTCAGTCAGTCAATCTGCTATCCGCTCCTCTCCGCCATCCACCCTGCTATCCGCTCCTCTGCGCCAGCCACCCTGCTATCCGCTCCTCTCCGCCAACCACCCTGCTATCCGCTCCACTCCGCCAACCACCCTGCTATCCGCTCCTCTCCGTCAGCCAATCTGCTTTCCGCACCTGTGTCAACCACCCTGCTATCCGCTCCTCTCCGCCAGCCAATTTGCTATCCGCTCCTCTCCGCCCGCCAATCTGCTATCCGCTCCTCTTCGTCAGCCAATCTGATATCCGCTCCTCTCCGCCAGCCAATCTGCTATCCGCTCCTCTCCGCCAGCCACCCTGCTATCCGCTCCTCTCCGCCAGCCACGCTGCTATCCGCTCCTCTCCGCCAGCCACCCTGCTATCCGCTCCTCTCCCCCAGCCACCCTGCTATCCGCTCCTGTATCAGCCGATCTGCTATACGCTCGACTCCGCCAGCCACCCTGCTATCCGCTCCTCTCCGCCAGCCAATCTGCTATCCGCTCCTGTGTCAGCCAATCCGCTGTCCGCTCCTCTCCGCCAACCACCCTGCTATCCGCTCGTCTCCGCCAGCCACCCTGCTATCCGCTCCTGTGTCAGCCACCCTGCTATCCGCTCCTCTCCGCCAGGCAATCTGCTATCCGCTCCTCTCTGCCAACCAAAAAGCTATTCTATCCTCTTTGCCAGCCAATCTGCTATCCGCTCCTGTGTCAGCCACCCTGCTATCCGCTCCCCTTCGCCAGCCAATCTGCTATCCGCTCCTCTCCGCCTGCCACCCTGCTAGCCGCTCCTCTCCGCCAGCCACACTGCTATGCTTTCCTTTCCGCCAGACAATCTGCTATCCACTCCTGTGTCAGACAATCTGCTATCCGCTCCTCTCCGCCACCCAATTTGCTATCCGCTCCTCTCCCCCACCCAATTTGCTATCCGCTCCTCTCCGCCAGCCAACCTGCTATCCTTTCCTTTCCGCCAGCCAATCTGCTATCCGCTCCTGTGTCAGACAATCTGCTATCCGCTCCTCTCCGCCACCCAATTTGCTATCCTCTCCTCTCTGCCACCGAATTTGCTATCCGCTCCTCTCCGCCAGCCACCCTGCAATCCGCTCCCCTCTGCCAGCCACCCTGCTATCCGCTCCTCTCCGCCAACCACCCTGCTATCCGCTCCTCTCCGCCAGCCACCCTGCTATCCGCTCCTCTCCGCCAACCACCCTGCTATCCGTACCTCTCCGCCTGCCAATCTGCTATCCGCTCCTGCGTCACACAATCTGCTATCCGCTCCTCTCCGCCAGCCAGTCTGCGATCCGCTCCTCTTTGCCAGCGAATTTTCTTTCCTCTCCTCTCCGCGAGCCAATCTGCTATCCGCTCCTCTCCGCAAGCCAATCTGCTATCCGCTCCAATCCGCCAGCCAATCTGCTATCCGCTCCCCTCCGCCAGCCAATCTGCAATCCTCTCCTCTCCGCCAACCACCCTGCTATCCGCTCCTCTCCTCCAACCACCCTGCTATCTGCTCCTCTCCGCCAGGCAATCTGCTATCCGCTCCTCTCCTCCAACCAACCTGCTATCCTCTCCTCTCCGCCAGCCAATCTGCTATCCGCTCCTTTGTCAGCCAATCTGCTATCCACTCGTGTGTCAGCCACCCTGCTATCCGCTTCTCTCCGCCAGCCAATCTGCTATCCGCTTCTCTCCGCCAGCCAACCTGTTATCCGCTCCTGTGTCAGCCACCCTGCTATCCGCTCCTCTCCGCCACCCAATTTCCCATCCGCTCCTCTCAGTCAGGCAATCTGCTATCGGCTCCTCTCCGCCAGCCACCCTGCAATCCGCTCCTCTCCGCCAGCCACCCTGCTATCCGCTCCTCTCCGCCAACCACCCTGCTATCCGCTCCTCTCCGCCAGCCACCCTGCTATACGCTCCACTCCACCAACCACCCCGCTATCCGCTCTTCTCCGACAGCCAATCTGCTATCCGCTCCTGTGTCAGCCAATCCGCTATTCTCTACTCTTTGACAGCCAATCCAATATCCGCTCCTCTCTGCCAGCCACCCTGCTATCCGCTCCTCTCCTCCAGCCACCCTGCTATTTGCTCCTCTACGCCAGCCACCCTGCTATCCGCTCCTCTCCGTCAGCCAATCTGCTATCCGCTCCTGTGTCAGCCAATCTGCTATCCGCTCCTCTCCGCCAGCCACCCTGCTATCCGCTCCTCTCCGCCAGCCACCATGCTATCCGCTCCTCTCCGCCAGCCAAAGTGCTATCCGCTCCTCTCCATCAGCCAATCTGCTATCCGCTCCTGTCTCAGCCAATCCGCTATCAGCTCCTCTTTGCCAGCCAATCCGATATACGCTCTTCTCTGCCAGCCACACTGCTATCCGCTCCTCTCCGCCAGCTACCCTGCTATCCGGTCCTCTCCGCCAGCCAATCTGCTATCCGCTCCTCTCCGCCAGCCACCCTGCTATCCGCTCCTCTCCGCCAGCCAATCTGCTATCCGCTCCTGTGTCAGCCAATCCGCTATCCGCTCCTCTCCGCCAACCACCCTGCTATCCGCTCGTCTCCACCAGCCACCCTGCTATCTGCTCCTGTGTCAGCCACCCTGCTATCCGCTCCTCTCCGCCAACCAACAAGCTATTCTCTCCTCTTTTCCAGCCAATCTGCTATCCGCTCCTGTGTCAGCCACCCTGCTATCCGCTCCCCTTCGCCAGCCATCTGCTATCCGCTCCTCTCCGCCTGCCACCCTGCTAGCCGCTCCTCTCCGCCAGCCACACTGCTATCCTTTCCTTTCCGCCAGCCAATCTGCTATCCGCTCCTGTGTCATACAATCTGCTATCCGCTCCTCTCCGCCACCCAATTTGCTATCCGCTCCTCTCCCCCACCCAATTTGCTATCCGCTCCTCTCCGCCAGCCACCCTGCTATCCTTTCCTTTCCGCCAGCCAATCTGCTATCCGCTCCTGTGTCAGACAATCTGCTATCCGCTCCTCTCCGCCACCCAATTTGCTAGCCGCTCCTCTCTGCCGCCCAATTTGCTATCCGCTCCTCTCCGCCAGCCACCCTGCAATCCGCTCCTCTCTGCCAGCCACCCTGCTATCCGCTCCTCTCCGCCAACCACCCTGCTATCCGCTCCTCTCCGCCAGCCACCCTGCTATCCGCTCCTCTCTGCCAACCACCCTGCTATCCGTTCCTCTACGCCTGCCAATCTGCTATCCGCTCCTGCGTCACACAATCTGCTATCCGCTCCTCTCCGCCAGCCAGTTTGCGATCCGCTCCTCTTTGCCAGCGAATTTTCTTTCCTCTGCTCTCCGCAAGCCAATCTGCAATCCGCTCCTCTCCGCCAGCCAATCTGCTATCCGCTCCAATCCGCCAGCCAATCTGCTATCCGCTCCCCTCCGCCAGCCAATCTGCAATCCTCTCCTCTCCGCCAACCACCCTGCTATCCGCTCCTCTCCTCCAACCACCCTGCTATCCGCTCCTCTCCGCCAGGCAATCTGCTATCCGCTCCTCTCCTCCAACCAACCTGCTATCCTCTCCTCTCCGCCAGCCAATCTGCTATCCGCTCCTTTGTCAGCCAATCTGCTATCCACTCGTGTGTCAGCCACCCTGCTATCCGCTTCTCTCCGCCAGCCAATCTGCTATCCGCTTCTCTCCGCCAGCCAACCTGTTATCCGCTCCTGTGTCAGCCACCCTGCTATCCGCTCCTCTCCGCCACCCAATTTCCCATCCGCTCCTCTCAGTCAGGCAATCTGCTATCCGCTCCTCTCCGCCAGCCACCCTGCAATCCGCTCCTCTCCGCCAGCCACCCTGCTATCCGCTCCTCTCCGCCAACCACCCTGCTATCCTCTCCTCTCCGCCAGCCACCCTTCTATCCGCTCCACTCCGCCAACCACCCCGCTATCCGCTCCTCTCCGACAGCCAATCTGCTATCCGCTCCTGTGTCAGCCAATCCGCTATCCTCTACTCTTTGACAGCCAATCCAATATCCGCTCCTCTCTGCCAGCCACCCTGCTATCCGCTCCTCTCCTCCAGCCACCCTGCTATTCGCTCCTCTCCGCCAGCCACCCTGCTATCCGCTCCTCTCCGTCAGCCAATCTGCTATCCGCTCCTGTGTCAGCCAATCTGCTATCCGCTCCTCTCCACCAGCCACCCTGCTATCCACTCCTCTCCGCCAGCCACCATGCTATCCGCTCCTCTCCGCCAGCCAATGTGCTATCCGCTCCTCTCCATCAGCCAATCTGCTATCCGCTCCTGTCTCAGCCAATCCGCTATCAGCTCCTCTTTGCCAGCCAATACGATATACGCTCTTCTCTGCCAGCCACCCTGCTATCCGCTCCTCTCCGCCAGCTACCCTGCTATCCGGTCCTCTCCGCCAGCCAATCTGCTATCCGCTCCTTCCGTCAGCCAATCTGCTATCGGCTCCTGTGTCAGCCAATCTGCTAACCGCTCCTCTTTGCCAGCCAGTCTGCTATCCACTCCTCTTCGTCAGCCACCCTGCTATCTGCTCCTCTCCGCCAACCACCCTGCTATCCGTTCCACTCTGGCAACCACCCTGCTATCCGCTCCTCTCCACCAGTCAATCTGATATCCGCTCCTGTGTCAGCCACCCTGCTATCCGCTCCTCTCCGCCAGCCACCCTGCTATGCGCTCCTCTCTGGCAACCACCCTGATATCCGCTCCTCTCTACCAGCCAATCTGCTATCCTCTCCTCTTTGCCAGCCAATCTGCTATCCGCTCCTGTGTCAGCCAATCTGCTATCCACTCGTGTGTCAGCCACCCTGCTATCCGCTCCTCTCCGCCAGCCAATCTGCTATCCGCTTCTCTCCGCCAGCCAACCTGTTATCCGCTCCTGTGTCAGCCACCCTGCTATCCGCTCCTCTCCGCCACCCAATTTCCCATCCGCTCCTCTCAGTCAGGCAATCTGCTATCCGCTCCTCTCCACCAGCCACCCTGCAATCCGCTCCTCTCCGCCAGCCACCCTGCTATCCGCTCCTCTCCGCCAACCACCCTGCTATCCTCTCCTCTCCGCCAGCCACCCTTCTATACGCTCCACTCCGCCAACCACCCCGCTATCCGCTCCTCTCCGACAGCCAATCTGCTATCCGCTCCTGTGTCAGCCAATCCGCTATCCTCTACTCTTTGACAGCCAATCCAATATCCGCTCCTCTCTGCCAGCCACCCTGCTATCCGCTCCTCTCCTCCAGCCACCCTGCTATTCGCTCCTCTCCGCCAGCCACCCTGCTATCCGCTCCTCTCCGTCAGCCAATCTGCTATCCGCTCCTGTGTCAGCCAATCTGCTATCCGCTCCTCTCCACCAGCCACCCTGCTATCCACTCCTATCCGCCAGCCACCATGCTATCCGCTCCTCTCCGCCAGCCAATTTGCTATCCGCACCTCTCCATCAGCCAATCTGCTATCCGCTCCTGTCTCAGCCAATCCGCTATCAGCTCCTCTTTGCCAGCCAATCCGATATACGCTCTTCTCTGCCAGCCACCCTGCTATCCGCTCCTCTCCGCCAGCTACCCTGCTATCCGGTCCTCTCCGCCAGCCAATCTGCTATCCGCTCCTTCCGTCAGCCAATCTGCTATCGGCTCCTGTGTCAGCCAATCTGCTAACCGCTCTTCTTTGCCAGCCAGTCTGCTATCCACTCCTCTCCGTCAGCCACCCTGCTATCCGCTCCTCTCCGCCAACCACCCTGCTATCCGTTCCACTCTGGCAACCACCCTGCTATCCGCTCCTCTCCACCAGTCAATCTGATATCCGCTCCTGTGTCAACCACCCTGCTATCCGCTCCTCTCCGCCAGCCACCCTGCTATGCGCTCCTCTCTGGCAACCACCCTGCTATCCGCTCCTCTCTACCAGCCAATCTGTTATCCTCTCCTCTTTGCCAGCCAATCTGCTATCCGCTCCTGTGTCAGCCAATCTGCTATCCACTCGTGTGTCAGCCACCCTGCTATCCGCTCCTCTCCGCCAGCCAATCTGCTATCCGCTTCTCTCCGCCAGCCAACCTGTTATCCGCTCCTGCGTCACACAATCTGCTATCCGCTCCTCTCCGCCAGCCAGTCTGCTATCCGCTCCTCTTTGCCAGCCAATTTTCTATCCTCTCCTCTCCGCCAGCCAATCTGCTATCCGCTCCTCTCCGCCAGCCAATCTGCTATCCTCTCCAATCCGCCAGCCAATCTGCTATCCGCTCCCCTTCGCCAGCCAATCTGCTATCCGCTCCTCTCCGCCAACCACCCTGCTATCCGCTCCTCTCCTCCAACCACCCTGCTATCCTCTCCTCTCCGCCAGCCAATCTGCTATCCTCTCCTCTTTGCCAGCCAATCTGCTATCCGCTCCAGTGTCAGCCAATCTGCTATCCGCTCGTTTGTCAGCCACCCTGCTATCCGCTCCTCTCCACCAGCCAATCTGCTATCCGCTCCTCTCCGCCAGCCACCCTGCTGTCCTCTCCTCTCCGCCAGCCAACCTGCTATCCGTACCTCTCCGCCAGCCAACCTGCTATCCGCTCCTCTCCGTCAGTCAATCTGCTATCCGCTCCTCTCCGTCAGCCAATCTGCTATCCGCTCCTGTGTCAGCCACCCTGCTATCCGCTCCTCTCCGCCAGCCAATATGCTATCCGCTCCTCTCCGCCCGCCAATCTGCTATCCGCTCCTCTTCGTCAGCCAATCTGATATCCGCTCCTCTCCGCCAGCCAATCTGCTATCCGCTCCTGTGTCAACCAATCCGCTATCCGCTACTCTTTGCCAGCCAATCCAATATCCACTCCTCTCTGCCAGCCACCCTGCTATCCGCGCCTCTCCGCCAGCCACCCTGCTGTCCGCTCCTCTTTGCCAGCCAGTCTGCTATCCGCTCCTCTCCGTCAGCCACCCTGCTATCCGCTCCTCTCCGCCAACCACCCTGCTATCCGTTCCACTGTGCCAACCACCCTGCTATCCGCTCCTCTCCACCAGCCACCCTGCTATCCGCTCCTCTCCGCCAGCCAATCTGCTATCTGTTCGTCTCCGCCAGCCAATCTGCTATCCGCTCGTGTACGCCAGCTAATCTGCAATCCGCTCCTGTGTCAGCCAATCTGCTATCCGCTCCTCTTTGCCAGCCAGTCTGCTATCCGCTCCTCTCCGTCAACCACCCTGCTATCCGCTCCGGTGTCAGCAACCCTGCTATCCGCTCGTCTCCGCCAGCCAATCTGCTATCCGATCCTGTGTCAGCCAATCTGCTATACGCTCCTCTCCGCCAACCACCCTCCTATCCGCTCCTCTCCGCCAGCAACCCTGCTATCAGCTCCTGTGTCAGCTAATCTGCTATCCCCTCCTGTGTCAGCCAATCTGCTATCCGCTCCTGTGTCAGCCAATCTGCTATCCCCTCCTGTGTCAGCCAATCTGCTATCCGCTCCTGTGTCACCCAATCTGCTATCCGCTCCTCTTCGTCAGGCAATCTGATATCCGCTCCTCTCCGCCAGCCAATCTGCTATCCGCTCCTGTGTCAACCAATCCGCTATCCGCTACTCTTTGCCAGCCAATCCAATATCCACTCCTCTCTGCCAGCCACCCTGCTATCCGCGCCTCTCCGCCAGCCACCCTGCTGTCCGCTCCTCTTTGCCAGCCAGTCTGCTATCCGCTCCTCTCCGTCAGCCACCCTGCTATCCGCTCCTCTCCGCCAACCACCCTGCTATCCGTTCCACTGTGCCAACCACCCTGCTATCCGCTCCTCTCCGTCAACCACCCTGCTATCCGCTCCGGTGTCAGCCAATCTGCTGTCGTCTCCTCTCCGCCAGCCAATCTGCTATCCACTCCTGTGTCAGCAACCCTGCTATCCGCTCGTCTCCGCCAGCCAATCTGCTATCCGATCCTGTGTCAGCCAATCTGCTATCCGCTCCTGTGTCACCCAATCTGCTATCCGCTCCTCTCCGCCAGCCAATCTGCTATCCGCTCCTCTCCGCCAGCCACCATGCTATCCGCTCCTCTCCTCCAGCCAATTTGCTATCCGGTCCTCTCAGTCAGCCAATCTTCTATCTTCTCCTCTCCGCCAGCCACACTGCTATCCGCTCCTCTCCGCCAACCACCCTTCTATCCGCTCCTGTCTGCCAACACCATGCTATCCGCTCCTGTGCACCATCCACCCTGCTATACGCTCCTCTCCACCAGCCAATCTGCTATCCGCTCCTGTGTCAGTCAATCTGCTATCCGCTCCTCTCTGCCAGCCACCCTGCTATCCGCTCCTCTCCGCCATCCACCCTGCTATACGCTCCTCTGCCAGCCACCATGCTCTCTGCTCCTCTCCTCAGCCAATCTGCTATCCGCTCCTGTGTCAGTGAATCTGCTATCCGCTCCTGTGTCAGCCAATCTGCTATCCGCTCCTCTCCACCCGACAATCTGCTATCCGCTCCTCTCGGCCAGCCAATTTGCTATCCGCTCCTCTCAGTCAGCCAATCTGCTATCCGCTCCTCTCCGCCAGCCAATCTGCTATCCTCTCCTCTCCGAAAACCACCCTGCTATCCGCCCCTGTCCACCAGCCGATCTGTTATCCACTCCTCTCCGCCACCCACCCTGCTATTCGCTCCTCTCCGCCAACCACCCTGCTATCCGCTCCTCTTCGCTAGCCACCCTGCTATCCGCTCCTCTCTGCCAGCGAATCTGCTAACTGCTCCTCTCCGCCAGCCACCCGGCTATCCGCGCCTCTCCGCCAACCACCCTGGTATCCGCTCCTCTCCGCCAGCCAATCTGCTATCCGCTCCTGTCCGCCAGCCAATCTACCATCTGCTCCTCTCCTCCATCCACCCTGCTATCTGCTCCTCTCCTCCATCCACCCTGCTATCCGCTCCTCTCCTCCATCCACCCTGCTATCCCCTCCTCTCCCCCAACCACCCTGCTATCCGCTCCTCTCCGGCAGCCAATCTGCTATCCGCTCCTCTTCGCCAACCAATCTGCTATCCGCTCCTGTCCGCCAGCCACGCCGCTATCCGGTCCTGTCCGCCAACCACCCTGCTATCCGCTCCTCTCCGCCAACCACCTTGATATCCGATCCTCTCCGCCAGCCACCCTGCTCTCCTCTCCTGTGTCAGCCAATCTGCTATCAGGAGCGGATAGCAAGGTGGCTGGCGCAGAGGAGGGGATAGCAGGGTGGCTAGCGGAGAGGAGCGGATAGTAGGGTGGTTGTCGGAGAGGAGCGGATAGCAGATTGGCTGACACAGGAGCGGATAGCAGATTGGCTGACGGAGAGGATCGGATAGTAGGGTGCCTGACGGAGAGGAGCGGATAGCAGATTGGTTGATAGAGAGGAGCGGATAGCAGATTGGCTGATGGAGAGGAGCGGATAGCAGGGTGGTTGGCGGAGAGGAGCGGATAGCAGATTGGCAGACGGAGAGGAGCGGATAGCAGATTGGGTGACAGAGGAGCGGATAGCAGATTGGCTGACACAGGAGCGGATAGCAGATTGGCTGGCTGAGAGGAGCGGATAGCAGGGTGGTTGGCGGAGAGGAGCGGTTAGCAGATTGACTGACGCAGGAGCGGATAGCAGATTGGCTGATGGAGAAGAGTGGATAGCAGGGTGACTGATGGAGAGGAGCGGATAGCAGATTGGCTGACGGAGAGGAGCGGATAGCAGATTGGCTTACACCGGAGCGGATAGCAGATTGGCTGGCAAAGAGGAGGGGATAGCAGATTGGCTGGCAAAGAGGAGCGGATAGCAGATTGGCTGACACAGGAGCGGATAGCACATTGGCTGATGGAGAGGAGCGGATAGCAGATTGGCTGACGGAGAGGAGCGGATAACAGGGTGGCTGGTGGAGAGGAGCGGATAGCAGATTGGTTGACACAGGAGCGGATAGCAGATTGGATGACACAGGAGCGGATAGCAGGGTGGCTGACGGAGAGGAGCGGATAGCAGGGTGGCTGACGGAGAAGAGCGGATAGCAGGGTGGCTGACGGAGAAGAGCGGATAGGAGGGTGGCTGGCGGAGAGGAGCGGACAGCAGGGTGGCAGGCAGAGAGGAGCGGATAGCAGATTGGCTGACGGAGAGGAGCGGATAGCAGGGTGGCTGGCGGAGAGGAGCGGATAGCAGGGTGGCTGGCGGAGAGGAGCGGATAGCAGATTGACTGGCGGAGAGGAGGGGATAGCAGATTGACAAAAGCAGGAGCGGATGGCAGATTGGCTGGCAGAGAGGAGCGGATAGCAGATTGGCTGGCGGAGAGGAGCGGATAGCAGATTGACTGACGCAGGAGCGGATAGCAGATTGGCTGACAGAGAGGAGAGGATACCAGGGTGGCTGGCAAAGAGGGGCTGATAGCAGATTGGCTGATGGAGAGGAGCGGATAGCAGGGTGGCTGACACAGGAGCGGATAGCAGATTGGCTGACGGATAGGAGCTGATAGCAGATTGACTGGCAAAGAGGAGCGGATAGCTGATTGGCTGGCAAAGAGTAGCGGATAGCAGATTGGCTGACACAGGAGCGGATAGCAGATTGGCCGACACAGGAGCGGATAGCAGACTGGCAGATGGAGAGGAGCGGATAGCAGGGTGGCTGGCGGAGGGGAGCGGATAGCAGATTGGCTGACGGAGAGGAGCGGATAGCAAGGTGGCTGGCGGAGGGGAGCGGATAGCAGGGTGGCTGACGGAGAAGAATGGATAGCAGGGTGGCTGGCGGAGGGGAGCGAATAGCAGATTGGATGACGGAGAGGAGCGGATAGCAGATTGGCTGACGGAGAGGAGCGGATAGCAGGGTGGCTGGCGGAGAGGAGCGGATAGCAGATTGGCTGACGGAGAGGAGCGGATAGCAGGGTGGCTGACGGAGAGGAGCAGATAGCAGGTTGGCTGGCGGAGAGGAGCGGATAGCAGGGTGGCTGGCGGAGAGGAGCGGATAGCAGATTGACTGACGCAGGAGCGGATAGCAGATTGTCTGACAGAGAGGAGCGGATAGCAGATTGGCTGATGGAGAGGAGCGGATAGCAGGGTGGTTGGCGGAGAGGAGCGGATAGCAGATTGGCAGACGGAGAGGAGCGGATAGCAGATTGGGTGACAGAGGAGCGGATAGCAGATTGGCTGACACAGGAGCGGATAGGAGATTGGCTGGCTGAGAGGAGCGGATAGCAGGGTGGTTGGAGGAGAGGAGCGGATAGCAGATTGACTGACGCAGGAGCGGATAGCAGATTGGCTGATGGAGAAGAGTGGATAGCAGGGTGACTGATGGAGAGGAGCGGATAGCAGATTGGCTGACGGAGAGGAGCGGATAGCAGATTGGCTTACACCGGAGCGGATAGCAGATTGGCTGGCAAAGAGTAGGGGATAGCAGATTGGCTGGCAAAGAGGAGCGGATAGCAGACTGGCTGACACAGGAGCGGATAGCACATTGGCTGATGGAGAGGAGCGGATAGCAGATTGGCTGACGGAGAGGAGCGGATAACAGGGTGGCTGGTGGAGAGGAGCGGATAGCAGATTGGTTGACACAGGAGCGGATAGCAGATTGGATGACACAGGAGCGGATAGCAGGGTGGCTGACGGAGAGGAGCGGATAGCAGGGTGGCTGACGGAGAAGAGCGGATAGCAGGTTGGCTGACGGAGAAGAGCGGATAGCAGGGTGGCTGGCGGAGAGGAGCGGATAGCAGGGTGGCAGGCAGAGAGGAGCGGATAGCAGATTGGCTGACGGAGAGGAGCGGATAGCAGGGTGGCTGGCGGAGAGGAGCGGATAGCAGGGTGGCTGGCGGAGAGGAGCGGATAGCAGATTGACTGGCGGAGAGGAGGGGATAGCAGATTGACAAAAGCAGGAGCGGATGGCAGATTGGCTGGCAGAGAGGAGCGGATAGCAGATTGGCTGGCGGTGAGGAGCGGATAGCAGATTGACTGACGCAGGAGCGGATAGCAGATTGGCTGACAGAGAGGAGAGGATACCAGGATGGCTGGCAAAGAGGGGCTTATAGCAGATTGGCTGACGGAGAGGAGCGGATAGCAGGGTGGCTGACACAGGAGCGGATAGCAGATTGGCTGACGGATAGGAGCTGATAGCAGATTGACTGGCAAAGAGGAGCGGATAGCTGATTGGCTGGCAAAGAGTAGCGGATAGCAGATTGGCTGACACAGGAGCGGATAGCAGATTGGCCGACACAGGAGCGGATAGCAGACAGGCAGATGGAGAGGAGCGGATAGCAGGGTGGCTGGCAGAGGGGAGCGGATAGCAGATTGGCTGACGGAGAGGAGCGGATAGCAGGGTGGCTGGCGGAGGGGAGCGGATAGCAGGGTGGCTGACGGAGAAGAATGGATAGCAGGGTGGCTGGCGGAGGGGAGCGGATAGCAGATTGGATGACGGAGAGGAGCGGATAGCAGATTGGCTGACGGAGAGGAGCGGATAGCATGGTGGCTGGCGGAGAGGAGCGGATAGCAGATTGGCTGACGGAGAGGAGCGGATAGCAGGGTGGCTGACGGAGAGGAGCAGATAGCAGGGTGGCTGGCGGAGAGGAGCGGATAGCAGATTGACTGACGGAGAGGAGCGGATAGCAGGGTGGCTGGCGGAGGGGAGCGGATAGCAGGGTGGCTGACGGAGAAGAATGGATAACAGGGTGGCTGGCGGAGGGGAGCGGATAGCAGATTGGATGACGGAGAGGAGCGGATAGCAGATTGGCTGACGGAGAGGAGCGGATAGCAGGGTGGCTGGCGGAGAGGAGCGGATAGCAGATTGGCTGACGGAGAGGAGCGGATAGCAGGGTGGCTGACGGAGAGGAGCAGATAGCAGGTTGGCTGGCGGAGAGGAGCGGATAGCAGGGTGGCTGGCGGAGAGGAGCGGATAGCAGATTGACTGACGCAGGAGCGGATAGCAGATTGTCTGACAGAGAGGAGAGGATAGCAGGGTGGCTGGCAAAGAGGGGCTGATAGCAGATTGGCTGACGGAGAGGATCGGATAGCAGATTGGCTGACACGGGGCGGATAGCAGATTGGCTGACACAGGAGCGGATAGCATGGTGGCTGACGGAGAGGAGCGGATAGCAGGGTGGCTGGCGGAGGGGAGCGGATAGCAGATTGGCTGACGGAGAGGAGCGGATAGCAAGGTGGCTGGCGGAGGGGAGCGGATAGCAGGGTGGCTGACGGAGAAGAATGGATAGCAGGGTGGCTGGCGGAGGGGAGCGAATAGCAGATTGGATGACGGAGAGGAGCGGATAGCAGATTGGCTGACGGAGAGGAGCGGATAGCAGGGTGGCTGGCGGAGAGGAGCGGATAGCAGATTGGCTGACGGAGAGGAGCGGATAGCAGGGTGGCTGACGGAGAGGAGCAGATAGCAGGTTGGCTGGCGGAGAGGAGCGGATAGCAGGGTGGCTGGCGGAGAGGAGCGGATAGCAGATTGACTGACGCAGGAGCGGATAGCAGATTGTCTGACAGAGAGGAGCGGATAGCAGATTGGCTGATGGAGAGGAGCGGATAGCAGGGTGGTTGGCGGAGAGGAGCGGATAGCAGATTGGCAGACGGAGAGGAGCGGATAGCAGATTGGGTGACAGAGGAGCGGATAGCAGATTGGCTGACACAGGAGCGGATAGGAGATTGGCTGGCTGAGAGGAGCGGATAGCAGGGTGGTTGGAGGAGAGGAGCGGATAGCAGATTGACTGACGCAGGAGCGGATAGCAGATTGGCTGATGGAGAAGAGTGGATAGCAGGGTGACTGATGGAGAGGAGCGGATAGCAGATTGGCTGACGGAGAGGAGCGGATAGCAGATTGGCTTACACCGGAGCGGATAGCAGATTGGCTGGCAAAGAGGAGGGGATAGCAGATTGGCTGGCAAAGAGGAGCGGATAGCAGATTGGCTGACACAGGAGCGGATAGCACATTGGCTGATGGAGAGGAGCGGATAGCAGATTGACTGACGGAGAGGAGCGGATAACAGGGTGGCTGGTGGAGAGGAGCGGATAGCAGATTGGTTGACACAGGAGCGGATAGCAGATTGGATGACACAGGAGCGGATAGCAGGGTGGCTGACGGAGAGGAGCGGATAGCAGGGTGGCTGACGGAGAAGAGCGGATAGCAGGGTGGCTGACGGAGAAGAGCGGATAGCAGGGTGGCTGGCGGAGAGGAGCGGATAGCAGGGTGGCAGGCAGAGAGGAGCGGATAGCAGATTGGCTGACGGAGAGGAGCGGATAGCAGGGTGGCTGGCGGAGAGGAGCGGATAGCAGTGTGGCTGGCGGAGAGGAGCGGATAGCAGATTGACTGGCGGAGAGGAGGGGATAGCAGATTGACAAAAGCAGGAGCGGATGGCAGATTGGCTGGCAGAGAGGAGCGGATAGCAGATTGGCTGGCGGTGAGGAGCGGATAGCAGATTGACTGTCGCAGGAGCGGATAGCAGATTGGCTGACAGAGAGGAGAGGATACCAGGATGGCTGGCAAAGAGGGGCTTATAGCAGATTGGCTGACGGAGAGGAGCGGATAGCAGGGTGGCTGACACAGGAGCGGATAGCAGATTGGCTGACGGATAGGAGCTGATAGCAGATTGACTGGCAAAGAGGAGCGGATAGCTGATTGGCTGGCAAAGAGTAGCGGATAGCAGATTGGCTGACACAGGAGCGGATAGCAGATTGGCCGACACAGGAGCGGATAGCAGACAGGCAGATGGAGAGGAGCGGATAGCAGGGTGGCTGGCAGAGGGGAGCGGATAGCAGATTGGCTGACGGAGAGGAGCGGATAGCAGGGTGGCTGGCGGAGGGTAGCGGATAGCAGGGTGGCTGAGGAGAAGAATGGATAGCAGGGTGGCTGGCGGAGGGGAGCGGATAGCAGATTGGATGACGGAGAGGAGCGGATAGCAGATTGGCTGACGGAGAGGAGCGGATAGCATGGTGGCTGGCGGAGAGGAGCGGATAGCAGATTGGCTGACGGAGAGGAGCGGATAGCAGGGTGGCTGACGGAGAGGAGCAGATAGCAGGGTGGCTGGCGGAGAGGAGCGGATAGCAGATTGACTGACGGAGAGGAGCGGATAGCAGGGTGGCTGGAGGAGGGGAGCGGATAGCAGGGTGGCTGACGGAGAAGAATGGATAACAGGGTGGCTGGCGGAGGGGA